>NW_019722431.1:690572-757137 GCF_002891405.2 Cryptotermes secundus | reverse complement strand
TGTGTAATTGGGAGCGTGTGATACCGCGATACAAAGCTCCCCTACTGTCAACGTGTTACTACTGAAGACAGAGTGAACTGATTTGCGCATAGGGTTATAAGTAGTGAAACCCCGCAACAGTGTCGACAGATTAATGCTATTAGGGTTATAAAGTGTGAAACCCCGCAACTGTGTGATAATTAAGTGTAGCCGTTATTTGTAGATTGTTAAATAAACCAATTAACCATCTCTACGGCGTCTTCAGCAACGCAAAACACGTTACAATATTTTACTGTCTCAAATTTGAGACTTCCCTTTTCGCCGGCCCTATGACTCGCAGGGTCACGGTGCAGGTATTTGACCCCGCCTCCACAGATTACGCATGTGGAGGCAGGGTTGAATACCTCCACTGTGACCCTGCAGGTTGTCTGCGTAGAACGTGCCTAGTTCTAGCTCTTGCTATTTTGGAACAAATTACGATGAAAGAAGTGAAAACAGGTGCCAAACTTGCATTAAAGTTTATTTGCTTTAACTTTATTTTCTTATTGTAATCAGCCAATGTACAGTAACTGACTTGTCCTATATCATGTGGCAATGATCTGTGAAGACGAAATAAATAATAAACAGAGCCATCCTCTCATCAGAGAGGGAGGCCCACAGAAACAAGACTGTAATTGTCAAATGGTAATAAATGGAAAAACTACCACATTATCACTTTTCCTGGATAGTCTCTTTAAAAAAACAGAGGTACCATGTATGCCTCTGGAGACAAAACAAAACGGAGGGGTGGACAGAAGTGCCCAGAAGACGGAAGATGATGTTGGATGACCTTGGGGACAGAAGAGGATATTTTAATTGAAGGAGAAAGCTTGAGATCACATTAAGTGGAGGAACTGTTTTGGAAGAGACTGTGGACCTGTCGTCTGACAGATTACTGATGAATGAATAAATATCTGGGGCTCGACACCAAGACTTACTGACTGACTAACCGTCAGTCGCAATGTGACTTGGACTTTGACTGGGGATACAGCGCAGAAGCAAAAATTAGTCTTTAGATGGTTAAAATAGTCAATCATCACTTCCTCACCCACTGTGATCTACAATTGTGAATCATCCTGCCTCATTTCATTTGGTAAGGCAGCTGATATATGTGGGCTCATACCTTTACAGTCTGCAGGACACTCTGAGGTACTGAACCTGTTGCCACTGGAGCAACCGGGATGTAACCTGACAACATATCTGCATGTTCACCCACAAACTTCATAGAGTATTCACCACTCATGGAGGGTGAGATCAGGACAGGACGGCTACCACTCAAAAGTTCTGACCGTATTATGGAGAGAATAAACTTCGATCGATCACCATGGTAAGGTTCTGTACTTTTTCCATAACCTAAAAGGATAAATAAAGTCATGAAAATCTCATTACATAATTAAGAATTGAAGTAAATAAATAAAAAGACCTTGGCTGAAAGGCGTAATTTCTTTCTCCATGAAAGAAAGTAAAATGTGGAGAACAGACATTAGTTTACATGCAGTCTCTCTGAACTATCTCTGATGGGTAACTTGCACTGGCTTTGTAATACAGTAAACATGTATAGGATGGCACAAAAGTAATATCGCACTTTAGGCATTTATATCTGTAGTCATGGTTTATTTAGAACTGAGAGTATGCAGTATCGAATGACAGGATGACTGGTGAACAATTATTTGGAAGGGATGCAGAAGGAAGCTACTGAAACCTAATTTAAGATACAATGCCAACATTTGCTTTGAGGGACTCAGAAAAACAATGAAAACCCTTAGTCGGGATAGTTGGTGTTCCAGCAAAGATTCAAACTGAGCACCTCCCAAATTCAAGGTCGAAGTGTCACTGCTTCAGCCAAGTCGCTCAGCACTGTTTACAGCCATATTCATATTACTGTAAACTGCTATAAAATCAATTCATACCAGTGTTCATCATGTTGGATTACTATTACTATTCACAGTTCAAATCCCTCGTGGTCGCTCTGGTGAAGATCATAACACTGCCTACCCATCCACTGACAGCCTTGCAAACGCCACATAAAACCTGTGATGCCAGGCTTAATGATGTAGCATCATTTTTTGTGACACCCAAACTTATGCCCCTTCTACGACCAAATCTGATATAGAATTTTCATTCTTTTTACACTTCACAGGCCCAACAGAAACATAATGTAAAGTGAAAACTCAATTCCATTAATCATCACAATACATAATAAAATTACGACTTGCTGGATTCAAGATTCTGACAGCTGTGACTATAAAGGTCACTATTTTCTAGAATGTGACACTATCCGATCAGGCAGCTGTCACCGACATCACTGCTTCCATTTTCAGGGTTGACGACTAAGACGTGCAAGTAAGCAGAAACAAGCAGCTTGCTACCTGCATCTTGCTGATTATTTGTTTGGTTTAATCTTCAACCCTGAAAATGGACACAATATATTCCTCTGACACACTGCTGTAAATTTACAGAAATAAATGGCTCCACATCAAAGGAGACAGTACTCTTAATATTCTAATTTGTTGGAGAAATTTGGAAGTATTACCAAACCAAATACAGGAGAAAGTGGATGCCTATTACATGTCAATACATTCACCTCTTGACACAGGAAAATCAATAAAAAGTCAGGACAGCTGGCAATTCCTTGCTACAAAAATATCAATCTGTTCGATTACAACATTAAGAAAATGAAGTAACAAATGAGAAACGAACCTGGTAAATCAACTGCTATAACAAGATGGCCAAAAGCTGCCATTAAATCCATTGTTCCATATTTCTGCCATATTTCTGAAGTGAAACTTCTACCATGAAGAAGGAGAATGGTTTGTCCAGAAGGTTTGACACTGACAGGAGGTGATGCCTTGCGGTAGAATATGCTTAAACCCTGAGAAAGGATGAATATTTGCATTAAGATGTCTGTTAACAAACAGAACTCTGGAAATACAATTCAAATCGATTTTCCAGTTAACCCTTTCCAATCTAAATAGTTAGTAAAAGAAACTAGATTACACACCATGGGAAGAGACAATTATTTGCCGTAAGCTATCTGTAACCGATCGTTTTTGTCAGCCATTACACGTACTAATGAACTGATATCCATCAGCAAACTTGGCACAAGTCAGAAGTCGTGCATCTGCCAGTACATCACAAGTTTCAACCTTGATGCTAAAACCAAGCATGTCAGTACCAGCAAATATATTTTAGAAAGAAAGAACTGTAAAACAGATCTCAAGAAATATAACTGAAGTCCCCTAGACAGTTAACTCTTTCTGTGAAGGAAAACTTTTCCATGAAATCTGTCTACAAGGTGAATATTCACAATAAATATAAAAAGAAATTCCATTACTTTACATGCAAAAGTTGCACTACTTATGAAGGCGAGTCATTAAGTTCATTAACTGGAAAAAATGTAAAGCTGTCCCTGTGCTGAACTAATTAAGCACTATGACATGAAGGCATATGGGGAAATGCATGTATAGATCCACATTTTCTTGAGCTCAGCATTAGTTGGAGGTGAGTGGTAAGCTTCACACCCCAGCTGCTTTACCCCCACTAACCATTGTATAGGAGGTTGGGTAGACCCGAGAGCCGGTCTGGACAACTAGAGAAGTGAAAAACCTTGACCCTACCGGGACTTGAACTCTG
The DNA here is from genome assembly GCF_002891405.2 of Cryptotermes secundus. Lineage (NCBI taxonomy): Eukaryota > Metazoa > Arthropoda > Insecta > Blattodea > Kalotermitidae > Cryptotermes > Cryptotermes secundus. The sequence goes on along the minus strand of NW_019722431.1, from coordinate 753,486 downwards.
ACCCCTCGATCATCCAGCCTATAGCCAGTTGCTATACTGACTACGCTATCCCGGCTCCCTCATTATGTGAAAAATAGGTACAAATTAACAAGCTTCGTTGTGGCAAAAATTTGCAAATCAAGTGTTTGTGAAAACGGAAAATGCCTGTATTTAGCAAAAGAAACTTTCTACTATTGGTATAGTTCTATGGTAACATACAATACACATTTCAAATTGGAATGAATCATTCCATTACATTATTTTTAACAAAGGAAACAACATTATTGTGCCTAATAATATAAAAGTCTTATAAATAGGTCAATAAATTAGTCATAAATTACAACCAACTCCATATTATATTCTGTACCTCTATTTTTATAGTACCCGTTGTATGGATGACATGTTTCTTATTAATATCTTCGGGAAGTGATTTATTGTAAAGATCCACTGTTTTCCAGTCTATTTTGTTGTCTGGTGACTTGATACCACTGGACATGTCCTGAAATAAAAACACAACATCTATCCAAATCAAAATGTAACATGCAAACACACAGAACAGAAGTTATTATATGGCTTACCTCATAAAGCCATTACCATTTCCTTAATTTTATCACTGTTACATAACCTATCAATCTAAAATAACGTAAAATCATCCCTGGGCTTAATTACGCACCATGCCATGACAATATGAGGGGGGGGGTGAAATAAAGACCCATCACTCCTGACCTTGATTGGATGATAAATGGTTAGCTTTATGCCCCAGCTGCTTTACCTTCAGTAAACAGCCCATGGTACCCATTGGATAGGAGGCTGGGTGGGCCCCATACCTGATCTGGACAGTGGAGATGAGAAAAATCTCTTACCCCTGCCGGGTATAGAACACAGACTCCTCAGCCATCCAGCCCATAGCCTAGTTGCTACACTGACTGAGCTATCTCGGCTCATCTAGAACTATTACTCAGAGAAAGAGGATCAAATCGTTATCTGACTATCATTATTTAACCTGAATACATTACTCCGTAAATCTTATTCTGTAGCTGTGTTTAGTACACCATTTGCTATAAGCTACACGTGACAAATGAAATTAGATACAAGTGCCCTTAATTAATATACAACTTCGCAGTTACATGCATTAGAAAACATTCTGTCAAAACAATACAACAGATTGCATTAGTTATTGGTGATAACTATGACTAACTTGACGAAAGCTAACGTAATGTTCAAATAACCGATATCATATCTTCGTAATCATCAATTTCCTGGCCGGCATATTCAAACCAGAATTTCAAATGTACAATTTGTTGAACATATTACCTTCAAAATGTCAAGTTCTGGCAGCTTCACGAGACCAGTAAATGTAAGATAACACCACAAGAAAACAAATACAGCAACAACTAACAATTTAACCCAGGATTTCATCGTTAATATATTTACGACGTCAAACGTTTCATCTCTGAAATCAGCCTGTGACGCCTGTGACTCCTACACAAAATGCGAGGGAAAAAAGAATTATGTCCGTTCTGGAGCGGGAACTTTTATAGCTTCAACACATAAATTTACCCTTCATTTAACACAAGTGCACCGGCCTTCGGAAATATGCATGTTTCTGCCAAATGCACACGGTCAGCTTCATACCAACTTTCGTTATTCATTATAAACGCCATTATTTTGCCTGAAAAATTCCTTATTCCAAAATATCCTAGACAATGAAAACTACAAATTTTAGTCTTTTACGACGGTTACCTACTCATATTAGCTCAGGGTAATACCATTATTACCAACAGCAGGGACTTTATCCGTAACACCATAACTCCAGCAACCATGGATATAATAGCAGGCGCGGGCGGCAGCGGCTATAACGTGTCTCTATCTGGTGGAGGACGCGAACGCTACTTTCAGCAAGGGGAGAATATGGGATGTTGATGCTCATCTCGTGGGCGGTAGATGCATAAAAAAACTGGAAGGGAGGGGGAGCTAAGGGGGAATAGGAGGAGACATTGGGGTCTGAACCAACCGGCCCCACCTCCGCCGTGTTAGTACGCGCGCAGCCCTGTGACAAGAAGAGACTAGCTTTCACAAGGCCGTGGTCCTTGCATATCCAGCCGCCAGCAAACAAAAAATAACCAATACATTACATTTATTAAAAGTGTGTCACTCACTTATATTGTTGGTATGTGTCGTTCTTATGTGGATGCTGGAGATGGAGATAAGAACAGAGTGGAAAAGTAGCAGGCAACAATGAGACTTCAATAGCTGAGATTACTATTTTTTTTCGTATTTTTGTTTATAAACTAAGAGGACAATAGATGTTTTCGTTTTATTTGTTTTGCTAAAGGTCTGACAAAGATAATAAGAACACTGTTCTGTGATGTCAGTGACTTACAAGATGTACGAAGCTGAATCGAAATGGGTGGTCCATCGAAACTGCTTCCAACAACATCTTGTACGAATTTTATTGTTGGTCTTCGCTTGTGGATTAATAAGCATCTCTCCAGGTATGTTTGGGAATAAATTCTCACCAGCTTTTTTGTGTGTTTTGATAATTTATACAAAAATCAATACACGCTCTATACAGATTTAACAATATCCGAGTAAGATAACACGATATAAGAACTGACATCTATTTGTAATTTTAACCAAATGATATCACGTGAAATAGAATGAAATTTATATTACATACGAAAGCTTACATAACAAATAGATTTTAAGAATTTGGTGACCTATATATTAGACGTTTTTTGACCCTCCCACCTAAATTGATTTTCTTAACACAGGAAGAAACAGATGGCGACATTTTGGTAAAAAAAATTGTTGCGCGTTAAGAAGGCTATGTTTTTGAAGATTTACTATTATGTCCTGCAGAGATTCACATTCAAAGTAATACTTCAGTATTTAAAACAAAACGAAATTGCGAAGTGTTGTCATTTATGGTACCTATTACAATTCTCTTCCGAATTTCCCGAAGCTTACTGTATGTATTTTGAAAAAGATAGTGATAATCTGGAAGGTGACTCCGTGTAGTTTTGTAGTAACTTACCGAACACTTCAGGGAACCCCCCGACTCAGTCTTCAGGGTAGAAGAGTGACCTTGAATATTAAAATATCAGGTTTCTCCGAAATGTTCGTACCATTTTACCACACTACACGGTTTCACATTCAAAAAGACATTAACATTTACCTCTGTTGAGAATTCCGTCTTTTCATCGGCAGATGCATGCTGTTAGCTGATAGATCGATTCAGCACGGTTAATGCCGGCTTGGAATGAATTATTTAATACTCAACAGGGCTGTTTCGTCAAAATGGCACCTTTTCAGCATGTCACAGCCTTGTGAGATTTCAGGTCAACAGGACGGTGAAGAGTGTCATGTTTCGGTGCGTGATCCTATATAGTTTGGTCTAAGTTTATCGACGTTTCGGAGGAACGTATTGCTTCTGTCTTCAGTGTCGAAAGGCATGACCAACGAGTGCGGAGCTGCTCGACCCTGCTGAAGATGGAGTCAGTACGTTCCCCCAGAACGTCGATAAATTTATACCAGACTATACTGCATCAGTAAGTTGACGGACTGTAGACAGGAGGTCTGGGGATCAGGTTTCAGTACGGACTGCAGTTCTTTTGCCTCTGATACAATGTACCAGGGGTCCACATAGCCTCATATGAAGTGAGAAGTGGGGGCTCTTTATCCCCGTGGCTAACCGGCCAGAGCGTGAAGCTGACCACTCATTTACGTCTATGTACACTTATTCTCTTAGGGAAAAACGGACTGAACGTGAAGCAGTGCATTCACATTCGTCTATGGAAGTAACTACCTACAAACTCAGTGCTGGACAACCGATGAATCCGGGGTTCCATTCTGGGTAGGTGAAAAGACGTTCTCGTCTCCATAGCACCCACACCGACTGGGGCCCATCCAGCTTCCTATGCAGTAGGTACTGGGGGCTCTTCTCCCTGGAATAAAGCGACCGAGACTTGTTATCCAACTAACTAATTCCATAGAGTCAAGTACTTTTTGAGAAACTAATAGTCGCACAGCTACTCAAATTCACGAAGATCACAGCCGTGATCGCAAGGGTCCGCCACAGATCTTCCTGTGACACTTAAACCCAGTCTACACCCTCCCTCCAAATTTTTTCAGATCCATTTTAATATTATCCCCCCATCTACTCCCAAACTTCAAGGTTCCACGGAATTTTGGTGTCCGTCTACCAGACTACGCACACGACGTAACAACATATAAGACTGCAATCTTCACATTAACCGCCTCAAATTTCGTGCATAATTTATTGTTACCTTAGTTTACTTTGGTGTCCGGATATGTTAGCAAGTTGTGTGATCACAGAGCCTGGATTAGAGCGGGTTAACTCTAAACTCTTATTCATGAGGTGCTCGGTTCGAATCTCGACCGGGTGACTGGCTTTTCAGAAGTAAAATAAACCCTCGCTAATCCGGTTACAGTTAATCTGGATCGAAATCTGAAAAATGCTGTTCACAATTGAGATTACACTGTCACGTATTAGGGGCTGTGACTGTTAAACGGGGTATGCGGATTGGTGAATGGATTTATTGCCCACTTGTACGCACCACTCGGAACTACACTTTATAGTTCACTGTCACACACAGACTGGTGTCCTCAGTCTATTGCAGTCACCACTAGCCGTTTCCTGGTAACGGATTTAACACAGTGAAGATGCTTCAGCTTCCCGGACTCAGGTCCTCTTGTCACAGCCGCCCGTGCAGAACTCTTGCTAACTGACAACTGAATTCTCTCTTCAACTATCCACTTCACTCAACTGAACTGCTGAAAAATCTCTCCAGCAACTAATTCGTTGTCAGTGTTAGTCAGTCAGTAAGTTTTGGTGTCGAGCCCCATGTGGGGCTCATGATCAGATATTTATTACCCTTTGACAGTTATGATCTTGTTTTTATGGGACGCCCTCTGACGAAAGGACGGGTCTGTCTTATGTATATGCTAGTGGCTCTTGCCAGCGCAGTCTACCTCGGGTCCGAGTCCCTTGGGACTCGAGACCATATTTTACTGACTCAGATTTGAGACTTCCCTTTTCGTCGCCTCTTACGAGTCAAGGGTCACGGTGGAGGTATTCGACCTAGCCTCCACACGGAGTTAACTACCTCCACCGCGATCATTTGCACTATTTACAAATGGAATATTTCGTCCATTTAGGTAACTCGTTGCTTCAAACTTTCCTGCTTATAACATCTCGACACGGACCACACAGAAAACATCTATTGTTTCGCTGGTGTTCATTTCCACGGAAACGTGTTTACCGAGCCGTTGCTCAGAAACGGGTGTTTGTTTATCCGCCTATTACGTAGCAACGGTACTGCTTCCTACAGTACTTCAAAAGACACACGACATTTAGGAAGGCAGATGCGTCACTTGTCTGTTCAGACACAACTTGACAGTTTCTTCAAACCTGCATATTATTACGTTCAAAAACAAGTAGAACTTCCGAGTCTTCTATCGATGATTAAATGTATTATCTTTTGTGCTCTAAGTTCTTTTTTTGCCTTTTAGGGCCACATTTTGCTTCACTAATCCGGATTATCTCCCCACAATTGCTCCGGATTAGCGAGGTTTTACTGTATTTCGTAGTCTTTCTCATTCCCACCAGCCAAACTCGTGGATAGTACCTACATTAGCGCATGCCCGTTTCCTTCCAAATCCTCTTCATTTTATCAGCCATCATGCTGTCGACGCTACACACAAGGGCAACGCGTGTGGCGCAGCAGGACCCCAGGAGCTTGCGACGGTGCCAACACTAATTGTGTGGCGGGCAGTCACCTCCCTGCGTCTGTCGGTACAAACATCCAGTAACTTCGTTCCCCCTAGGTTTCATTTTCGTGGCTCATTTTTACGGCACTCGGTAATCGGGGGGAGGGGAGATCATCAGGATTAACGAAGCAAAAAGTAGCTCTAAAAGAAAAAACTGTAAAGGTAAAAAAATAAAGGTAACGCTATCCCTCTAACAGGCCGTGAAGGCCCATAGCGTTGTGAGACGTCGAGGCTCTACATTTTTTTAGACAGTCGGCTCACAGATGGCGGTAAGGACGTCAACCTTACGTGCCGGCCGTTCTTTTCTCCTCAGGAAGATTCCTGGTACTCATTTCTGTTAGAAGCTGAGTCAACCCCAGGACCATAGTGCGGCTGGAAGGTTCAGGTAAACTGAAAAAGTCCACCTCATCGGGACTCGAACCCGCGACCTTCCGGCTTGTAGCATAGTGCCTCAACCACCTACGCTACCACGTGCTGCCGATATAGTAGTGCTGATGAAAATAAATAATAAAATATTACTGTAAAGCATTTATGTAAGAACTGTACAAACATAATACGAGTACATTTGTTTATCGATAGAAGACTCAGAAGTTTGCAGGTTTGAAGAAACCGTCAAGTTCTGTCTGAACAGACAAGTGACTCATCTGCCTTCCTAAACGCCACGTGCCTTTTTTTAAATGTGTACTCAACTGTGAAGAGCATTTAAAATTTTTCGTGTTTCGATCCGGATTAGCGAGGGTTTACTGCAGAGCCTCGGGCGGTGCCACGACGGATGAATCATGAACTGGATCGGATTTGGACAGAAGCAGGTTATGGCCTCATCTGCGTACTATCCCAGAATTTGTCTGGAAGGACTGAAGACGACCCCTCCCCCCGTCAGGGCAGCTGGTGTGCTCAAGCTGGGCACCTCCCAGGGTTACCGCTAGACCAACCGCGTCTGTGGATCCTCTCGAGATGCTGCTAATCGCTCAGTTGGTCAAGGCATTCCTCATTTTTTACGGAAGCAGAAGGTTCATAACCGAGTTCACAAAAGCCTTCTGCAGGCCACCCTATCCCGATACACGAATCCGTACACATAAAAGTCACCCTGGCAACTTCACCGGGCCAGGGATGAAGCTCCAAACTATGTGATAATGTGCTGCCTGATCAAGGCTATCGCACATCTGTGGCGGCGGTCATAGATTAGTATTGACCAATGATGGAATGAGGAGTAGAAGGGGAAAACCGGAGAGACAGAAAATGGATTGATCTGACTCAGGATGGGGATCATTGAAGGGCTCTTGCGAATACGGAAATGAACCTTCGGGTTCCATAATATGCTGCGAGGTTCTTGAGCAGCTGCGTAACTGGCGGCTTGTCAAGAAGGGCTCAGCTCCATGAAGCTAGTTAGTTACAGTCACCGCCATTAGAACCCGAAATCTCAGAGTCAGAGGAAGACCAAAGACAAGTTACGAAGAAGAATCCTAGGCCCTAAGGCAGTTTTGTCATCTATTACTTAAATACATGAGCCATAATAGCTCAGTCGATATAGTGACTGGGCTACATGCTGGACGACCCAGGAACCGGAGTTCCCTTCCTGGCAGGGCAAGGAACATTTCTTCATAACCTCCAAACCGGCTTTGGGGGCCACCCGTAAAATGAGTACCGGGGGCTATTTATCCGAGGTTAAAGCGGCTGGGGTATGAAGCTGACCACTCAGATTCCCCCAGTGTTGGAGCTACACCTCCACTCCGCTTTAGGTCTTGGTAAAAGGGAAAGTTGTCCCTATGCTTAATTAATTAAGAACTACGTCATGAAAACGTGGGGGAGTGGAGGTATAGCTCCACCATTCTTAATCTCGGCACTAGATGGAGCAGTCAGCTTCATGCCCCTGCCGCTTTACCCCCCGGGAAGGAGCCACCAATATCCAATGGATTGGATGTTTGATAGGTCCCACAGACTGGACGCTTTGTAGGAAGGAAAAATTTTTCATGCCGGGAATCAAACCCGGGCAGTCCAGCCCGTTGTCTGTCGCTATATCGACTCCCCCAGAATTTAATGCTTAATTAAGTACAGGGATTAAAAAGGTAAAACTGTCCCTGAAAGCGGCCCTCGAAGCCTTGAGACTTCCAGGCTCCCACATTTTCTAGACAATCGCTTCACGGATGACGGTGAGGTTGTCAGCCTTACGCGCCGGCCTGCCTTTACCCCCATGAAGATTCCTGGTACTCATTTCTGTTAGGGGCTGAGTCGACCCCAGGGCCATAGTGCGGCTGGAAGGATTAGGCGAATAGAAAAATCCAATGACCTTATCGGGAATCGAAACCGCGAGTTTCCGGATTGTAGCATAGTACCTCAACCAACTACGCTACGCGCCTTTTACGTAAAGACAGGCAGAAGGCACGAATATAACACGTGGTATCAGAGAAATTTACGGGAAGACATCCCGTAAAGTCCTGCGAACCACAGTTTGACAGCCAGCGAGCGAATACCTGTGCCTGGAGCTGTCATGGGGCCCGAAGTGTAATCACATTTATCCTACGCACATGGCAAACAGCGTGGGCTGACGCGCCGCGCCGCGCCGCCAGTGGGAAGAAAAGCTTTCAATCGGACAGATATCGAGGTGCCGTATTATTGGTTTGCCTCAATCCAACAGCAAGGGCACGGGTTCCAATACCGTTTGGGGCAGAATGTTTGGCGTCTCATATTTCGGAGGTGGTCGCTTCGAATCTCTGCCGGGAAACCCTACTCTCCTGGCTGAAGATTTGAGGTTTTCACGGCCGTCTTCTGGGATGTGGCGCCTTGTAGATAATGTGTAAACTGACGTTTCGGAGAAAAGGGTCGCCTCCATCTTCAAGGTAGAAGAAAAATTCCGTGAGCGAGGAACCAGTCTGCACAGGAACTGAAGAGCAAACAGTCACTACTTAAGAAATTCTTCGTCTTTTATGGGATCTGATGGTTCATTACCGTGATCACAACAGTCCGCCACAGGTCTCTAACCTGGGTCACATGAATCCAATCTACGCCGTCTCATCCTGTTTCTTTATAAACCATTTTAATATTATCCTCCCATATATGCCTAGGGGGTGTACGCGGTAGCGTAGTTGGTTGAGGCACAATTCTACAAGCCGGAAGGTGGCGGGTTCAAGTCCTAATGTGGTCATTGGATTTTTTTTCAATTGACCTAATCCTTCCAGCCGCACTATGGCCCTGGGGTCGACTCAGCCTCTAACAGAAATGATAATCAGGAATATTCTTGGGGGTAAATGGCGGCCGGCCCGTAAGGCTGACAGCCTTACCGCCATCTATGAGCCGATTGTCTAGAAAATGTGGGGGCCTCGACGTCTCACAACACTATGGGCCTCCACGACATGTTGCAGGGATACCTTTACTTTTTATTTTTATATGCCTAGGTCCTCCAGCTGGCCTCTTTCCTCCAGGCTTCCCTACCAAACCTCTGTATGCAGTTCTCATTTCCAGCCTCTCACATGTTCCATTTGGTCTTAACAATACTTCAGTGAATCTCAGGGTTTCATAGTGGTACTTGTGATGACTAATTTTCTGGGATGTGACGCCGCGTAGTCCGGTAGAAATTCCCGGACGTTTCGGAGGAATATACTGTCTGCGTCCTCAGGGTCGAAGAGTACACAGACCACCTGACTTACTCTTCGAACCTGAAGATGGAAGAAATATGTTCCTCCGAAACGTCGACGAATCTCACAACCAGATTACACGGCGTCATATCAAATAAGCCAGCAGTCTTAAAAATAATTGTTACGTTCCTCATTACGCAAGCCTTCATCTTCCTGACGACCGAGCACCTCGCTAAGGCATTATCAGAACGCATGTGATGATTGGTGCCGGGGTAGCTCAGCCGGTATAGGGACGTGCTGGGCGGTCGAGGGCAAGAAATTTCTGTCCTCTCCACGGCGTCCAGACCGATTCTGGGGCCCACCCCATCTCCTATCCAATGGGTACCGGGGGTAAAGCAGGTGAAGCGTGAAACTAACAGCTCACCTCTATCTAGTGATGAGGTCAAGAATACGTGGATTTATACCTACACTCCCACACACATCTCCATTATGTAGAGGTATAGTCTTTCCATAGACACATCTGTAGCGTCCGAGTATGTGTGTAAGGGCTGTGAAGGATCTGTCCTATATTGGCCCAGCGGAGGGTTCCAGACAGTAGAAGGGTCTGGTCGTCCACTGGGTACTTCGGGTCACACGACTCCTCGGAGCCGGAACCATTCTTCAAGTATTCAGCTGAAGGGAAACACAGGCACACTTCACTGGTAGTCAGGGGCGGGAGAACAGTTAGACTGTTGTAATGCTTGCACGACTACTAACTGTGAGTCTTTTCACACAACGAGGCAAGAATACGTGGTACACAACGTGTAACATGGGCCTTCAAGACGGAGGGAGGAATTCTAATTGCATTACAGTTTTATACTACACAACAGTCATTACAACAAATTTTTCGGGTGCACAAAAATTGAAAAACAAAGCAGACTTCCAGAAAAAACCCTGTACTCTACGATACATCATGCCCTAGTACTTCACGCTCAAATAGGAAAAACTATTTTTAGCCTTTTAACTGCGTTATAACGTTTTAATATTTTAAAACTAATATTCAAATATAACGAAACACAGGAATCGTAACTAAATTTATATTAATGACCACTAATATGGGAAGTACAGTTCAATTACGAGCAATAAACTTCATGAAAATTGCCTGATGAAGATCTAGCTGAATCGAAGCGTTTAGTACATCTTTTTGTTCTTGTTCTTCTATTCTTGTTGCTCCCACTTGGTACCTAGGGCGTCTGTGAAACGCTTCGTTTCATTTCAGTTTCTTAATCTCAGACAGTCGGCAGGACTCCTCGGACAGGGGATCAGCCGGTCGGAAAACCGATACTTAACACAAACATACATCCATGCTTTGAGTGGGATTCGAACCCAGGATCCCAGTTTTCGAGCGATGAAGACATAGTAAATGTACGTAATAAAAAACTCCGTGACCTGTAGTTTGCAAGCGAACTATACCGACCGAGCGACCATCGCCTGTCGGTGAAGTTAGTGTCAAATTTTGCGGATAGAGGGTTGGTAATAAGCGAATATTAATACAATCATATTGGTTTATTTGTTAGGAATCTGGTGTGCTGACTGGTATATAATAATATAATGTAGTACACTGTAACATCCAATCCCCCACACATCTTCATACAGGATGCAAACAATGAATATGTTGCGTCTGAGGTCCTAACTACAACGGCTATTATAAAGAGTACTATCTCCTGGGACCTAACGCCGTGTAGTCTGGTAGACGTTCACCCGAAGGGATGTATTACCTACATCTTCAGTATCTAGGAACCAGCAAGTACAGGCAGGGTTCTACAGGGTCGATCCTGGATGAAGCCATGTACCTCCGAAAAGTCGGCAACACTGCCCATTGTTAGACGGGGCAATGTCCAAGAGTACAATCAGTGTTAACAACATAACCCACAAAGATACTGTGACGCCATCGATGTCCAGACCATACAAAGCATGGCTGATGAACTGGAGAGGGTCTGGAAGGAGACGAACCTGGTCTTATCGAGGTAGTATGCAGACATTTTCCAGGAGAGACTGGGGATAATCGCGAAAATCCTCAGTCAGGATAGCCGGCGAGGTTTTGCCTAACGTTCCCAGCAGCTCAGGCTCTGCTGAGTCGAATCAGAAATCGGGAAGGACATGGCACGGGAAGCGGTCTAATTTGTGGCAAAACGTCAGTTAGGATAGCCTGTGCCCCTGTTAGAGCTTAGTGACTGCTTGTTCTCGTCACTAGATGGAGTTGAGTGGTCAGCTTCACAACCTGGCCGCTTTAACCTCGGTACTGAGGGGACAGGAGGTTGCGTGGGCCATAGTGCCAGAGATGACGCTGTCGAATAGAGAAAAATCTTTATTCCCTTGCCAGGAATCGAACCCCAATTCCTCGATCGTCCAGCATGCAGCCCGTCGCTATACTGAGCGTTTCTGGTTGCTGAGTATCCAATGACCGAAACAATGATCTGAATGTAATTGTTTGTGTCTGTTTTGCAGCTGAGAGCCAGAGGCAGCAGCAGCAGCAGCAGCAGCAGCGCCAGAGACCAGATCAGAGACCCACGGAGGACCCGTTAGACCGACATGGAATCCCGGGGCATCAAAATATTTTCAGCATGAACCCGTCAATGCACGGCGTCCCCATGTACGGAGGTGTACCAACCTATCAGAACGGAGCGTCGAGGATGTACGGCAGCGGCGCCATTTCGCCGACAAGTCGTGGAAATGGCGCAGTTCCACAGATGTTCGGTGGGGTGCCTATGTACGGAAATGCCCAGGTGCCGCCAACAATGTACGGGGGATTACAACACATACCTCGTGTTCTGTACCCTCCTGGAAGTTACTACGAATCTGCACGCGTTCCTACTCCATACGGAAATGGACGAGTTATACCGACAATGTATGGGAATGGCCGAACTGTACCGATTATGTACGACGCTAGAGGTGTACCGACAATGTACCAGAGTGGCTGGCCCTCACCGAGGTACAGACATGGGGGTGGTTCAACAATGCGGGGAAATGGTGCGTCCATGATTGGGGAAGGAAATGTGTATAACAATGGCCAGCTAAGACGTATGGGGGGCACCTCTGACCTGTATGACAGTGCAGCCCTACCGGACCACGATATAGACGCAGGGGTACCACCACCTCAGCAGTCACAGGTACCAGATTCAATAACCGTCGGAGGTGGCGATCACTGCGGAGGCAAACTTGTGTGCAAGGCCGGGGAGTTCACGTGTCTGGCCTCGTGTATGTGCATTCCTAACTCGTGGAGGTGCGACGGGGATGAGGACTGCATTGGGGAGGAGGACGAGGTCGAGTGTGGGGAGTATCTGGAGGAAGACCCTGACGAGGAATGTAATTCGTACGATGGAAACGTGCGCTGCACTCGAACTGGGAAGTGTATCCGGGAGCAGTGGTTGTGCGATGGGGAGGATGATTGTGGAGACTACTCCGATGAAACCCACTGCGGTAAGTGTATACAGAGTAATTAGTACTAGTAACTAATTCCATGGTTATGAGTCCTTCCTGAGAAGCCAACAGTCGCTCAGCTACTCAAGAATTTCCCAATATATTGTCACGTGTAGGGGGGGTACGCGTGACGAAAATAACGTGTTTTAGAATGGATGATTGGATTTATTGGCACTTCGGTTACAATCTCTCTTAATTACAATTAATACAGCGCTGTCGCCGATTTAAACAATCCACAGTTCACCGTTGTACAAGCACTAGGATTCTCAGTTTCCATTAGTCATCTCCTGGCAACGGTTCTCAACACAGAAACTAACACTTCAAATCTCTATGAAGTCTTCTTGCCAGTTTTTGTTCACACACCATGGAGCCTTGTAACTCAACTAAAAACGTTCCTGGACTGCAAGCGGACTTGTGTTATGCTACGTATAACCGCGGCACGGACACCACAGAAAACACATTTATATTGTTGCGTAGCTCAGATCACACAGAGAACAAGTCACATGATAGCTAAGCACTTTTGGAGCGTGACATCATTACGCCTGCGCGGAAGTGTGTTTACTGAGCCCATGCCTAGAAGCGGGTTGCAGAACCCCGTTTTTCCATTGTTGTTTCATGTATTACTTAGAAACGGCCGTTTCTGTGGCTCAGCTATTCTTGCATGGGGCAAATACTCAACAGTATTATCGAACCCGAAGGTTTATAACCGTGTTCAGAGGAGCCTTCCACTGCTCCAGAAGGTAACAGTGAATCAGTTACTCAAGAAATTGCTCGCCTTGCATGTAACCCGTAGATGCCTTGCTACCTTCACAGGAACTCATCATTCGTTCATATACTGAGCCAGACAAATCCAATCAACACTCTCAAACCCGGTTTTTGAAGATCCACTTTAATAGTATCCACTCATGTACACTTGTATCTCCCAACTGGTCTCCTCTCTCGGGATTACTGGTTTTTGGACTGTGTCTATCGTCCGGATTTCTAAAGAACACGACGTTTCGGCAACTGGGTCTGTTTCTGTCCTCAGGTGAGGGGTGGGAGACACCTACACTTTTGGGTCCGTCAGAAAGACCTAACCTCAATTACTCATGTTTCTCACCCCTCACATGAGGAGGGAAACAGATCAAATTTCTGAAACGTCGTGTTCATTTGTGGTCTTTAGAATATAGGACGACGGACAAAGCCCAAAAATCCATCAATCCCGGGTATTATACACCATCGCCAGGACCCTTTGGAATCTGCCCTTTTCTGTTTAGGTTTTCCGAGTAAGGTTTTGAATTTCTCTTCACAAATCTCCATCTTTGCCTTGCTACATGCACTGCCTATCTCATTATCCTAATAACATCTGGTGAAGAGTATAAATTATGAACTTCCATATTATGTGTTTCTTTTCTATTCTACTGTCACTTCTCGTCCCTTATAAACAAAAACAAATTCCATGGCCTGTAGTCCGCAAGCGAACTATACCGACTTCTCGTCCCTTACGTCAAAATATTCTTTTCAGCACCCTGTTCTCAGACACTCCTAACCAATTTTCGTCCCTTAAATTGACAGACCAAGTTTCACACCCACATAGTACTAACATGAAAATTATATATTAGTTTTGTGTATTTTAATATCTACGTTTCTAGAGAGCAGGTGCTAAGAAAAAAAGATTATGAATTGTTTCCCGTGAATTTAATGGGCTCTTAATTGCTCCGTGACTGAAACAATACCTTAAAATAGGCTGCGAACTCTTCCACCCCCCTTGGGATTCATTCATTCATTTACTTACGGGCAGTACTGTGCTTTGAAAAAGTGTTAGATGTAACCCCAAACGAGGAGAACACGCGCTGAAGAGAGAAATTTCTGTCGGTGTGAAATGTGAGGGTAGGAAGGTCGAGTGGTGGGTGTCTTGTGTAGGACGTAAGCCGTCGCACGCTACACGTTCCTTCTACCCACAAACCCACAGTCCAATTATTTTTTCGTGACCGAAAATATCTCACTGCGCGGAATACTCAGTATAAGGTACATGATCAGTAGTGCATTCAGAAAGAGTGCGTGAGGTTTAAATTTCTTGTCCGTGTTTCTTTTCGCCGTTATCGCCATAATAAAAAATCTAGAAAAAAATTACATTTTAATGAGCAAAACATTTTATCTTCTTCTAATTCTACCACGTGCGTTTGCAATGAACTTCTTAAGAAAACTTATAAATTTCAGTTTGTTAGTTATTTGTTTAGTTACTAAGCTACAAGTAACTTGACTATTTTTGAACAAGTTACTTCAGTTAGTTACTTGTGGAAGTTTGATTAACGAGTTGCTGTTTAGCTCGTTACTGAGTTGCCCGGTTGTTGATGAATTACTTGGTTTAGTAGTAAGTTAACCTCCTCTGTGGTCTAGTGGTCAGAGTTCCTGGGTACAGATCCAGAGGTCCCGAGCTCGATTTCCGGCGCTACTAAATTTTATGAGAAGTAGTGGGTCTGGAACGGGGTCCACTCAGCCTCGTGAGGATAACTGAGGAGCTATTTTAAGGAAATAGCGGCTCCGGTCTAGAAAACCGAAATTAACGGCCGTGGGGATTCGTTGCGCTGACCACGTGACACCCTCTATCCGCAAAAGTTGACACTAACTTCGCCGACAAGCGGTGGTCGCTCGGTCAGTATTGTTCGCTTGCGGACTAAAACCACGGAGTTTGTTTTTAGTGGTAAGTTAGTTATTACATTTATTCGTTGGTTACTCAGGTGCACAGGACTGTACTTAACATGGAAACAAACAGAAGGCGGGCAAATGCTTGTGTTGCCGAGCTTCTCTAGAAAGACCCGGCTCCGTGGAATTAATCTCGTTACTGTCTGAAACATCTCTCAGAGTACGTCACATCTAGGAAGGGTAACTGTGTGGAAGAAAATTCCTCTGTGTTGCAAGAGATCTCCCGTATGTGGACTTTTGTTCCCACTGTAAGCTGAGAACAGAATTTAGCAAATTTTCTGAAGAGAGCGTAGAGATATGTCACCACCTCATGAAGACAGTCTAGTAAGTTACGAGGGAGAGTCAGTAAACAGGTCACAAATGGATATAAAACGTAAAACATGTGATATTCGAACCTGGGGAAAAATATTTCTCGACATATCGTCCACCTGATAACATTTGTTCCATCTCTTTATCAGGGCGTCGAACCCCTCAGCACTGAAGTCTTTTGACCGTTGTCTCAGCCAATTCCGCATCTCCATTTCATCACCTGCGACTTTCGAACGACCTTGAGAGAATTTCTCGACCCAGTTGTGAGCCCTTTGACGCTACAAACACTTCCCACCACAAACAGGAAACATTTCTTTATGAATATCCTCTGAATTGAGCTCTTTTGCCACCCCCCCCAAAAAAAAACACGGCAGATCGCTGCTCTTCGGTATGATACTCCTCAATCACTGCCGCCATTTTGACTATTGAAACCAGCCTCTGAACATACGCATGCGCGTCTGCTACCTAGGCTGTCATAAATCTGGACTGTGCTGCTACCTAGTGAGAGACATAGAAAACCTGTCACAGGTGTTTTATTTCCATTTGTGACCTAATTACTGATCCTTCCTTGTACTTACTTATTTTAGATTCCTCTGGCACGTGATTCCATTTAGTTTTGTAGATATGTAGGAAATTACTGTCTACATCTTCTGGGTATATCTCTTAAATGCTGCTACATATCTACCAAATTACACGGAGTCACATCCATACGACCGTAATTTTAATGCAAGGCGAATCGCTGGGTGGAGGCCTGGAGTAAATAATTATAAATCACGCAATGATCTACCGAGTAAAGAGAAAATTGGAGACTATATACCTCGTTAGAAATGGAGATAATTGGGTTGCAGAACATTGGTATCCCTCCGCCTGGAAACAGGCCGACAAGACGTTCCGCGCTCACGAATGTTGCAGCCAGCATGGCAGAGGGGATACAGACTGAAGGAAAATGGCGCGTGCCGGGCTAGCAGGCACCGGCTCAGCGTTTAAACCAAAGTTCATTTCCATCGGTAACTTTTTGCGTGACTTAACTCCTGGTTTCCTCCAAGCGACATCCTGCACTGAAGCCCCCTCTATGACTTCTGTTTGCATGCAGGCTTCGACATGAACTGCACTGCCGATGAGTTCCAGTGCGACAACGGCCTTTGTGTTAAGTCCACGTGGAGATGCGATGGCGATAACGACTGCAAGGACTACTCGGATGAGTTCAACTGCACCAGGAAAACGTAAGTGTAACAGCGCTTCCCGCTTCCGCGAAGCCAACTTAGGTCCTACTTCATGAACCTTCCTCCAGAGGTAAAAAGGTAAAAAAACTATCCCTGTAACAGGCTGTCGAGGCCCGTAGGGTTGTGAGACGTCGAGGTTCCCACATTCACTAGCTAATCGGCTCACAGATGGCGGTTAGGTTGTCAGCCTTACGCGCCTGCCCCCCTTTATCCCCAGGAATATTCCTGGTACTCATTTCTGTTAGAGGCTGAGTCGATCCCAGGGCCATAGTGCGGCTGGGAGAATTAGGTCAATTGTGTGCAGTATAAGTCATTTTTGTTTCAAGTCTGTGTGTTACGTACGAGATGCCTCGCTCAGAAACAATGGACCTTGTTAGCTGGATTTGTTTAGCGTCTGTGAAGACAAACTAAAGAAACGCGTCCTGCCATTTTTCATCGGCTGAAGAGACAGCTAGTCGCTGCTTTTCAGGAATGGAAATTATACGTTTCTATGGAAAGTTCGGGGGGCCTGGGGAGAAGTAAAGGCTCGCATTTTGCTAGTTGCTTCCTTGGCTTACATCCTGCAGATGGAGGCAGTACGCGCCTCCGAAGTTTATACTTGATTGCACGGTTTCAAATACTGAAAGATTAATACGACTGACATATTCAAATCTGAATCAGCCTCACATGAAATGAAACGGGGCGTCTTGACGCGCGTCCCTTGTGCCTTGAGCCTTGCTTTCTTCCGACACTTTCATTACAACAGCGAGTAGGGGAGTAATTCGATAAGGGGAATGGGAATTGTTAATTTATCAATCTTGTGAGAGGAAAATGTAACAGAAAAAGTGAGCGTACAGACCCAGCCAGCCACCCGCCCACCTTACTGTAACACCACCCACACCCCGACACCACGGCCCGTATCGATCTGGGCAGTCGCACTGCACGCCAACACATCAACCCCAGCCATTGAGAGGACTCGTCAAAACATATGGTAGAGTTTCCAGTCAACAATCGCAGGGGGCTCTGCTGAAACCAATACCTCGCCACTGGGCACGATCCTGAACCAGTTCCATCCACCTCCCATCCTCATAACCTATTTCTGTAAGATCCATCTTACTAATTAACTGAGTCTCTGGTAGCAGAACCCGAAGTTTCATCACCGCCAGTACCAAAACCAGCCACAGGACACGATCGTGAGCCAGTTACATCCACCTCCCATCCTCATAACCTATTTCCCTAATATCCTTCTTACTAATTAACTAATTCTGCTAGCTAAACCCGAAGGTTCAACGCCGCCAGTATCAAAACCAGCCACAGGACACGATCGTGAGCCAGTTACATCCATCTCCCATCCTCATAACCTATTTCCCTAAGACCATCTTACCAATTAACTGAGTCTCTGGTAGCAGAAACCGAAGGTTCAACACCGCTAATACGAAAGCCCACCACTGGGTGAAACTCTTCGAAACATGTGGTAGAGTATCGATACAACAAACATAGTCTCTGGTAAATAGTATTCTCCCACTGCGACGGTCCGGGTTCAATTCCAGGTCAGGTCATGTGACATTTATGGTGGGTAGAGGGGGGCAGGTTTCCTCCGAGTACTTCCGTTTCCCCTACCAATTCTTATTCTACAAACTGCTCCATATTTGGTAGTCGTCTTAGCATCGACGCTGTATATTCTCGATAGTGACAGCGCCGTTAGAATAAACAAGAAGTTCTGGGAAGGACCAATCGCATACTTTCCCTTGATACGACACGAATCGAAAATAAATAGACGCGTCCAACAATTATTCTATTCCGTGTGTATTCGTTGCAGCGATGTTTTCACGTAGCCGTTGTCTAGCAACGACAAGCAGATACACATACGGACACACAAACTGATGTGAGTATGAAGCACATCGTTCAGATGGGCTCAAGTGTCACCATGATGTACTTACCAAGTTTCATTAAGATTGGTTCAGGCATTCAACTGTTGGCAGGGGAGGATACACAGACACAGAGAAGTAACATTATACTTGTGCTGAATTAATTAAAGCGCCATACCATGAAGACGGAGTGGAGGTACAGCTCCACATTTCTTGACATCGGAACTAGATGGAGGTGAGTGGTCAGCTTCATGCCCCTGCCGCATTACCTCTGGTACCCATTGGGTAGGAGGATGCGTGGGCCTCAGAGTCGGTCTGGACGCTGCGGAACATAGCCTTAAAACGAAAAGAAACAATTCATAATGACTGTGCTACCGGAAGCGTTGTCCAGGCTTGTGGAAATGGCCTGTCAGGTGCGCACGGCCGGCCTACTCATATGATCGGATGACTGCACCTTCATACGCACAGGCATATTCTTCCGGTATAAATAAGAGGTGAAGAGACCGGCGTGGTTGACCACAAACAGGGGTGCTGTTAAACAAATCCCGGTGGTTAGCGGCAGTATCAAAGGGGTTGAAATGATTTGCGTATGGGCGATCGTATTCAGGAGCCAAGAGGAGAGACGAGACTGGTTAGGGGACGTCAAAGCGACTGGAATTAATTACGTTACACGGAGACCCATGTTTAATGCAATGGAAGCGTTAGATAAATATGACTTGGGTATGGGCGCCGGGAAATGTAAGGTTAGGGCGGACAATTAGTTTTACCCCCGGGATATGATTGGATTATTTCGAAGCGGCCACGCGGCAGTTAACATCGCGAGAAAAATTCTGTCGCTCAGAAACTGTTAAGTGTTGATTACTCGAACCACATTCTGAAAGTTTGCCATCGTAGTCCATATCCAGGCTTCGAAACTCGAGGCGGTAACCAATCTCATCTCCACAGTACGTGTACTGGCACAGAAATCTGAAGTGGACAGCCCGCATCGCCTTTTTTAAATGAAATATATGTTCAAAATTAGATTTTCCCCCCCTCCACGTCGTCTAGACGGGTTCTGGGGCCCACCCATCCTCCTATTCGGTGAGTACCGGGGACCTCTTTTCCAGGGCATAAAGCGGCCGGAGCATGAAGCTGGCCACTCACCTCTAACTAGTGACGAGGTAAAGAGTACGTGGATTCATACATCTACTCCACCATACACCTTCATGGCGTAGTGCACAAGGAGAACTTTACTCTTTTATTGCACATACAGAATCATCGTTGGATGAACATAGTAATTTTTTGTTCTAAGATTTTAATTAAATTTTATGTGGAATTAAATTTCTTACAGCGCAGAGAACGGTTATCTTCTGGCTTGTAATGTCGCGTACTTACAGTTCGGTTTACTTACCCTTAGCTTATCCTTCGACCCTAAATACGAAGGCAAGAAAAATCATCAGAAACATAGGTGGATTGCTTTCGGACTGCATAATGTTCTCTTTTCTTCGTTCATACTTAATTATTTTCTTTCTCTCTCTTACCTTTTCTTTCCTACCCCATACTTATTTGCTTTTCTTTTTGCCCTTTCCTTCTTAACTACTTAATCACATTTTTCCCCCTTTCCTTTTTTTTTCCGTACAACTTTTCCACCATTTAACAATGTCATAGAAACGTAACTGAGGCTGGATGGCTGGTATTCAATTCTCGTCCTAGGCTAGAGTTTCTTTTTTCAGCGTAGCGTCCAGTCCGGCTCTGGGGCCCACCCACCCTTCTGTTCAGGGGGTTATAGGGACATGAAGCTGGCCAGTCACCTCCATCTAGTGCCGAGGTCAATAATGGTTGAGCTATGCGTCCACTGCCCCATGTGCCTTCATGGCATAGTGCTTAATTACGTAACTGAGTGCAGAAATAACTTCACCTGCGGACTCTGACACGGCTCGCTTTGACAGCTCGCAACAAGCCACACAACGGCGTGCCCGGGAGCTTAGCTAAATAAACACAAACAGAATCACTTCTAGCGTTCAATCTGACGCCAGACAAGGTTCAAGTTCAAATTCCAGATTCCTATATCAGCCATTACTGTCGCGGTTGTTGTCAAGTGCCCCCGCAACGAAACGGATCCGAACCTTCTGAACTAACGGCGGAGCTGATGCGGCAGTGAGATAAACTCAGCGGGTGCTACAGTTTAACGGTGTACTTGTACGACCTCTAAATCGGTTGGCTATTCACGAAACCAATTATCTCATGGCCACCTCCTTGTAACGGGAAGGCTTCATTAATTACGTACCACGCCATGAAGACGTATTCGGGAGTGGAGGTATAACTCCACCATTCTTGGTCTCTGCGCTAGATGCAGTTATTGTACCCATTGAATAGGAGGCTGGGTGGACCACAGAGCCAGTCTGGACGCTGCGGAGAAAAGAAAAATCTCTTGCCCCTGCCGGGAATCGAACACCGGCCGTTCATCCCGTCGCTACAACCGACTCCATCTTAATAGCATAGTGCTTATTGAAGTAGACGAACAACTTTTAGTTAATTTAACGACAGAACGACACAATAAATGGCTTCTGAACATGGTAATATACCGAACAGGGTGGTATAGAAGTAACGCTCTAGAGTTGTATTCGGGAGGTCTTCTGTTTGAATCTCGGTCGAGACAAAGGCTTTTCCTCAGTCCCTCCAGGCAAGTGCCGGTCCAACCGTCTCCACCCGACACTGTACAGTCTCGCTGCTGACGCCTTCGTTAATTAGCCTACGAAAAAAAAAAACATGACACTGAACGACTTTAAGATTCTGGAGTTACTGAGGAAAGTAATGATAACCCTGATTTTGTATTGTCGAGAACTGAACCCGGGAGTGCTGACCTTTCGTCCGCGGAGTCAGACGTCTCAGCGTACACAGATCACCACCACAGATAAGTGTACCGCCATTNGGGCGGTGGGGGGGGGGGGGGGGGGGGCGACGATGAATGAAGCGAGGTCACGCGGATCCCGGCCTGCTTCTGGGCGCCATCTGTCGTTTAGTAAAGGAAACTACTCAGTGCAACAATGCACTGCTGTTTGCGGAAGCGTTCACTGCTGCCCTTCATCTCATCTTTATTCCTCCATACACTCATTGTCTTCTCTCTTACCATCTCCTCCACTTTATTCTCCTCCATTTCATCCCCTCTTGCTTCTCAGTATATATCTTTACCCCTCCTCCATCCTCATCTCTTTTCTACACATCATCAATTTCCTCTTCTTCTCTTACGCCCAAGCACGGTCCGATCTCATGGACAATCGTAATATTGGGATATAACTGCGAGTGTTTTGGCGTATAAGTACCGACGTTTCGGAGAGCATTTTCACCCCTCCGTGGTCACATCCCAGAAGATCGTAACCATAATAAAGTCGGCAAGGGAAGTGCAATAGTGTCATAAAGCTCAGCAATACACTGATAATATAGACGCTCGTTCAGGCATTCAACTTCTACACAGAACAAGTCCGTACCTCACAGGAAACACTGCACCTCCGCCACAAAGCCCAACCGGTTAATGCTGTTCAGGGAAACAGTTGCTGTTTATTGTGAGAACCGTATGGAGCACACAGATACATTCAGTGGGCAGAATTCACAATTTTAGTACGTTAAGGCTGGTGGTTCGTATAGTGACCACTAGGCTTTAACGGGTTAATATTCACCGACTTGAGAACCCAAAAACTCTTATTCAGAATTGTCTTCATATTGTCCGATCAACTGAAGACAGAGTAAGTCTTTACTTTCCGCCACCAGCACTTTTCTGACCAGGTTATTAATGTCTAATCATTTCAGCGGACGTATTTTCATTCTTAGTTTTGCCTAACCCAGTAGCATACAACCCTCGGCTCGTCTTAGATATTATTTTCAGCGAAACTGACCAACACTGTGTTTCTTTTAATCCAGTTGCGACACAAAAGTGACTTATTAACGTCACGGTTTTACACACTACCATCTTTGTCTTCTGTAGGGGGAGGGTGGGGGGAGGGACGGCAATTCACGACGCTCTCAGTATCCAGACTATATGGCGTCGGATCGTAGAATGGCGGGTGACCACGAGTGGACTCGAACGCAGTTCCAGTAGTAATCTAGAGAGTTACCGCTATGCCAACCTACCCAATTTGTTTTGGTGCGAAGGTTCCTGTCTTTTCGAGATACTATAACGCTATGTAAAGCTATCCCTGTAACAGGCCATGGAGGCCCATAGGGTTGTGAGACGTCGAGGCTCCCATATTTTCTAGACAATCTGATCAGAGATGGCGGTAAGGTTGTCAGTCCTACGAGCCTGCCGCCATTTAGCCCCCAGGAAAATTCCTGGTACTCAATTCTGTTAGAGGCTGAGTCGACCCCAGGGCCATAGTGCGGCTGAAAGGATGAGGTCAATTGAAAAAAAAAAAACCATCTCATCAGGACTTTCCGGCTTGTAGCATAGTGCCTCAACCAACTACGCTACTGCGTGCCGCGATATAATGCTAACGTAGTCCATTTAAATTCAGCAGAGGCCTTCACGCTTGGTTTTTGCTTGGCTTACTCTTCGACCCTGAAGATATGTTCCTCCGAAACGTCGGTTGAGTTTCAACGCACTACACGGCGTTATAACCCAGAAGACTGGAGTCCTCATACCCACCGACGCGAGAACGTCAGATCCAGTAAGTATTGTTGTGGTCTGTTGTTTGCGGTTGGGTTGTGCTGTTCAAGCTACCCGTCCCACGTAGCGATGTATTTTATTGATTAGATCATGGCCAACTTCATAAGGGAGACCGTCAGCGTTACTCCAACATATGAGAAACCCATACATACAACTGCATTTGCGCAATTTTCGGACGTACATGAATCAATATTATGGGCTCAGAAACACTTAAAACATGTACAGTTTGCACGTGCAAGGAATTAAATGTCGATAGCAACAGATGTAACGCAGCTTCAAGGAAACAATACTGGGTCTAAAACATCTCTGACGTTGCGTCATCATCATCAGTGACGTAGATCGTTACGTCATCATTAAGAAGTTCTCTTTTTTGCCAGATTTTAGTCCGAGCGTACGATAGGATGCAAACTCACACTGTACCGGAGACCTGGTTGAACACACTAGGACTTTTCTTCCGTAAGGTTGCCTACTCGAGTGATGACGTAACCACAATGATACTTTAGACAGATAATATTCTTTTACACGATTCTCCAGGAAAATGTTGTATACTGCTTTACTTTCCGAGGGAAAATGTGTTTTGAAGAATTCAGTTAATATAAAGCGCACTTTATCATACATGGTACTTGACTTGGGGGGACAGACACATGGGCACACTGAACCCAGCAGTAATGACCCTGTTCCATCAAAACCGTAGCTCGCGGCTTTCGCGGATGTCTCCCTATCTGCCCAGACTGAGCTACATGTATCATCATTAGCCTACAGACGAGGGACTCTGCGAAACCTCGACCTCATAAAATAATCCATAACTTTAAGCGGGATAGCTCAGTCGGTATAGCGACGGGCTACGGGCTGGACTGCCTGGGTTTCATTCCTGGCAGGGTAAGAGATTTTTTATCTACTCCACAGCGTCCAGACCGGCTCGGGGACTCACCCAGCTTCCTATTCAATGGGTAACCGGGTGTAAAGCGGCCGGGGCGTGAAGCTGACCACACACCTTCCTCAAGTACCAAGGTCAGGAATGATGGAGCTATACCTCCACTCCCTCACGTGTGTTCATGGTGTGGTGCTTGATTAATTAAGCACATGGACAACGTTCCACTTTGTTACCCTACCTGTGCTTCCGCAGTGACAGAAGAAACCCAACTTTCTTCACACCTTCTCTACAAGTACACCAAACTATACGATGTATGTGGGACTTGAGGTGGTTATGAAGATTTGTCTTTTGCGATATAATGCAGTGTAGCCAATTGAAAGTCCACCGACATTTCAAAGGAACATGTCGCCTCCATTTTCAGGGCCGAAGATTACGCCAAACAAAAAACTAACATGAAACAGCTAGCAAGCTGTGCTTGCGACATGGAGGTGACGTGTTCCTCCGAAACGTCGGCTGACTTCCAACGGACTACACGGCGTTTATATCCCAGAAGATAGAACTACTTATACAAAGCACACTTCACTCACTCATGGAGTTGAGCCCTTCTTGAGAAGCTGCCAATTGTGCAGCTACTGAAGAATTTCCCAAAGTTTTATGGAACCCGAAGGTTCATTACCGTGTTCGCAGGAGCCCTCCACTGGTCCCTATCCTTAGCCAGATCAATCCAATCCATACCATCTCATCCCATCTCTCCAGGATCCATTTTAATATTGTCCACCCATCTACGTCTTGGTCTTCCCAGTGGATACAAAGCACAGTTACGAAAATATTTATGAAATAACTCTCGGGCCGCGGGTACGCTTTCCGAAATCTTACCGACAGACTGACTTGCCAGAAGCGTGGGCGGATATGTGTATATTGTAAATAATTATGAAAAACTTGGTAACCCCATACAGAGGGTCACCGTCCTTCGGAGGTCGCGCTCCAGGATTTAGTAAACCACGCTACAGACGCTAAGAGACCGATGTTTGCGGAACTGTGTGTAAACGTCATGCCACTGAATAACTTCTCAGCTTCATGTTCCATAATTTCCTATCCTCCGTAGTACTGAGTGGTGGATGTGCAAACTTTTGCAGTGGAACACTCAAAATGGCGTGTCCAAGTTTCCTGCGGCATGAAAATCTTCTGGGGGCACGTGGTAGTGTATTTGGTTGAGGCACCATACTACACGCAGGAAGATCGCGGGTTCGATTCCCGATGTCACTAGATTTTTCAATTGACCTAATCCTGCCAGCCGCACTATGGCCCCGGGGTCGATTCATCCTCTAACTGAAATGAGAACCAGGAACCTGCCTGGGGATAAAGGCTGACAACCTCACCGCCATCTGTGAGCCGACTGTCTAGAAAATATGGGAACCTCGATGTCTTACAACCCTATGGGCCTCCACGGCCTGTTACAAGGGTAGCTTTACCTTTTTCTTTAAGAACGTTTTTTGAGTTTGAGTGTGGTCAATTTAATGAGTTCAGAAATTAGATCACAACACCCGCGCGCAACAACAACCGTACTCACCCTCCCTGAAGGCAAATCGTATGCAACAGTACAGTTTTGGGCCTACAGTCGAGCTGTGAATCTACCCGTTTCCTTCAAGGTAAGATACGCTGTGATGTATAAGCTACACAGTGATTACTGCTGATGGCAAGCAAAACACTGGAGTTTCTATTGAATGGAGGAAGGGCATTTTTATTTTGTGTTGCTCCAGGTTTGGTAACCTGATGGATCACTGCTCTTCACATCGGCTGCTGTCTTCATGTGCAGGTCGGACTGCTCGGGATAATACACAAAAATATGTATACCTAATTAAAATGCAATTATAAATTAGAGACCTTTAAAGACTAACTAATAATTGCTGCTGGCCCTCGCCAGCAGAGTGATTCTTGGTTCCGAGTACCACGGGACTCATGACCATGACCATATTTTACTGTCTGACGGCTCTGGGAGCCTTCAGACTCTTTTTAAAAACAATTTATTCTTAATAATATATAACAATCCAGTCCGTACCTCACAGGAAACACATCACGTCTCCGCTACAAAGCCCAACCGGTTAATATTGTTTGGAGAAACAGTCTCTGTTTATTGTGAGAACCATACGGAACACACAGATACACTTTGTGGGCGCACTGCAGAGTTTTAATGTGTTAAACCTGGTGGTAAATACAGTAATCACTGGGCTTTAAAAGGTTAAGAATTCTTGCTCCTATTAGGATCATCATCAAGACAAAGAAGATGAGATGCGCTGGCATACAAGCAGGCTTGAAAGAGAAAAGGCATGCGTACAAAATTTTGGCAGGAAATCCTAGGACAAATAGACAATTATGAAGGCCTTGGAACAGATGGAAGGTTCTACACTGATTTCATCTAGCTCAAGATAAGGACCAATGGCATGCTCTTGTGAACACGGTCATGAACGTTCGGGTACCATAAAATGCTCCGAATAACTGGGCCCTGCTCCGTGGAGTTAGGTGTCTTGACTTTCCGCAACTTCTCGTTCTCAATCCGAAGACATTTTAGAACAGGAGAGGCTGGTGTTTAACCAGTCTCAAATCATTCTTATTCTCTGGCGAAAAACCGCCACTGCTTGCCGCCCACCTGCCAATTTGATTGCGTCCTCTCTGCAACCTCCAATCCCCGCGTCCTTGCGAGGGGATAATGGGGGTGTTGTGTGGGTGGCGGACGAGAGGCTGCCGTTGCTTGGGGTGCCCGGGGAGAAAAAGAAGTAAACGTTGGGAAGAAGCTCCCCTCTTCAGGACGATCGATGGGACTTAGTCCTTATCATCCTCCTTTGTCAGTTTCCCTCAACTTCTCCTAAACACTGATTCTGTCAGACACCATGGAGCCCTGTGTTATCAACAGAGAATCCGACAACAACATTCTTAGCGTGGCGTGAAAGTTGAAAACTAATCAATTTATGGGTACAGGGTTTCCACGAAACAATGACCTTACTTCAGAACTGAAACCTATTTACTGGTGTGACATCCCGTTAGGAATTCAACGGGTAATCTCATTGTTTGTTTCCTACTGTTAACGTTCCCTTGCTTTCTCCCGTATTCCTTTCTAGTGTTCAGTGTTTTAACGCCATTTACCATTAATAACATGCATAAACAATCAATCATAAACCGGCTCCTTTATATGGTACACTGCACTTCACATATCCACATACGCAATAGACAGGATACACTGAAAGCAAGACTGCTCTCTCGTCCGTGACCTACTGCGTAACTTAAGTTTATGCAACGTGTTGACCGTGGGCGCTCGAGAAACAACTGTTGTTGTTAACGGCGCGATTTCCGAGCTTTTAGCTCATCGTTTCATTACTCTCTGTAGACACACACACGCACGCACACACACATTATGTGAAGGCTTTGATGGCGAAGTCGGGAGCTCAGTCTCGTGTTGAACCGAAATTAAGTACGTTTTCCACACAGTTCACTTTATCAGTTCTCCATAGATGACTGACATCCATCTCAGTAACTAGCCTATAGATGGGAACAAGAGATTTCTCTCTTCTCCACAACTTCCATACCTGCTTTTCACCCAGGATATACAGTGGCCAGGAAATGAATCTGACCACTTATTCCACCCAGTGCAGAGATTAAGAATGCGTAGAGCTATACCTCCACTCCCCATACACCTTCATACTAAGGTGCATAATTAAGGACGAGATGCACATCACACTGACCTCTTCTATTTTACCAATCGATGACTCCTTAACAGAGATGGGCATATTTTTCCTAATTCTTTTATCAAACATACGTCCACTTAATGGCGCTAGTGTCGTTCTCTCTTCACACGTTCGTACGGCCGCCATTTTGATGACTTCGAAGAAAGCCAAACTTTCCTGCGGAGTTCCATAACAGTCCGTTGATTCCATCACAGCACTGGAAGCTGATAGTGCGCCAGCTGGCACACGGCAAGCGTGTGTGTGTGTGTAGGGGTAACCATCTAGACTTGTATTCGGGAGGTACTTGTTTCGAGTCTTTGTTCGGACGACTAGCTTAACTGAAGGTTTTCATGATATTTCTTGGTCCCTCCGGGCAAATGCCGGCACAGTAAGCTGATCAGGCCGTGACCGTATCCTTCCAAATCCTTTCCAAACTATTGTTCATAACGAACAAATAGCGACTTTTCGTTAAGAACGCTCTAGTAACCAATGAACTTAACCGAATGGCATGGGGTGTAATTGCGACCGCCGACAAACTAACTCCATGAAACAGAGTCTAATTTTAGAAGCTGTCACTCACATGGTCATAAAATTATCAGCCTTTTGTGGAATCCAAATGTTCATTTCCACATTCACAACAGCCTGCCATTTGATCTCGTCTTGATCACGGTGAATCCAGTCCAAACGCTCCTATCTTGCCTGAACCCTTTAAAGCCGTGGTCACTATGTGTACCATGTTCGTGAACATATTAAAACTCTGCATTCTGCCTACACACAGAATGTATCTATGCGTTCCATATGGTTCTCACAACAAACAGCGACTGTTTCCCTAAACAGCATTAACCGGTTGGGCTTTGTAGCGGTGATGCAGTGTCTTCTGTGAGGTACGGACTGGATTCTTATATATATTAACTGGAAGATTTATTGCCTTCCCATTTATGCTTAAATATCTCAAACGGTCTCTTCCGCTTGGGTCTCTCTGACAAAAATTGTGCATTCGTTTCTCATTTCCTTGTGTGTGCTTGCATGTCACCATAATCACATGCGGCGAAGAACATGGATTATGAAGCCCCTTACTACAGAATTATTTCCCAGCTTCCTGTTAGTCTCTCTCTCTCTCTCCTGCCCAAACATTCCCCTCAGCACCCTGTTCTCAAACACCCCAAGTCTATGTTCTTTCAGGCTAAGAGATCAATATATTCTTTATTATTTGTAGTATTTGTAAGTTCCCCCTCAGGAACTCAGATTACGCTGTGCAGCGCCGAATGTTCCAGTGATACTTATCTCTGTTGTTTGTTTAACGACGCTGACAGTATGTAGCCCATGTAGCGTCGAATGGTAGAAAGAGCGACGAATGATGAACTTGAAGGGATTTGGAAGGCATCAGTAATGTAATAATGTAAGGTACTATCCTGGAATTTGCCTGAAGGAACTGAGCAAGTCCATGGTATAGTTGGTGTTTCGACCTAGATTCGAAATGGTCACCTCTCGAGTAGAAAGTTTATGTGCTAACTATTTGAGCTAGCCTGCTCCGTTACATCCATATGAAATTAAAGATCTATACAGATCTAATTTAATCATCACGTTTTTGGACTGGTCGCAGACAAACTTAAGACCTATATTTTAGGCTTCCCGAGCCCGCCATGTCGTTGCTTCACATTATACCTGTACAGAGAAGAATTATGTTATAAAGAGTTGCATATTTTTCGGAGATATGTTAGTATACAAAATTAGTACTTTATGATCTTGAGGAATAGTGGTAACTATATGTACCACCTACTTCAACAATAAACAACTACGCACTTCTCTGTTTAACGTGTTCCGTTTGATTCCGACGGTAACACTGAGTAAAGCTCTAGACAGTATTAACAGGTTGGTAGTTGTTATGGAGACGTAGATCGTTTTCTGTGAGGTACGGACTGGTCATATATGTACTCAGGTTTTAATTTAGAGCGCCCGTACAGATCAAGTGACTAGACTGCCGTGGTTACGAATACTACTAGAAATAGGGCATAGTCTGCTGTACTGAGCCTGGACTGACAGGCTTTGTATATATTGTACATAGAAGTAGCAATTAAGATTAAAATTGCGAACACCTGTACATACTGACAAAAGTCTTAAAATTACCGACTATGACTGACAAATGACGGACCCGACCTCTCGTCAGCGAGGGCGCCCCAAATGGACAGGTCAGTAACTTTCATATAAGAAGAAACATCTGGTCATGAGCCCCAGCTGGTGCTCGACACCAAGACAGAGTGACCGACCGTCAGTCGCGATGTGACTTTGACTACAGCGCCCGTTGTGTTCATTATCCTTCCGGTTCTTATGGCCACTGCGTTGGTATTATTACGTGCAGGGAATTAAGGTGTATAAAGGTGGATGGTGATCACTGTCATGACTTTCATGCCCAGATTCATGAAAATTCGTCNTGTTATGGGGGGGGGGAGGGGACAGACGCATAACCATCATTCCATCAGCATATATAACACATTTAGGGGTGTTAACGTTACTAATTTTGATGTTAATTTAGTTCTTGGGTGTTTACACCTTGTGGGTGCTGGCAGTGTTGCCGAGGTTTCGGAGGTACATGCTGCTTCCGTCTTCAGGATGGAAGTGTGTATGGTCAGTGAGTTTGTGTAGGCACCGAAAGCACCACGGTGACTATATACATTGAATCTCAACCACCGTATTCATTTTGGCCCTGAAGATGGAGGCAGAAAGTACCTCCGAATAGTGGGAAGTACTGCCCACATCCACACGATGTAAATCGCAGCATAAGAGATTCGGAAAGCCCACGACGAAATGGTTCAACTCCAGTTTATTTATTTCTGTGACCAAGAAATCCGGTGGGCCCGCCCTGACAGAACCCTCTGATGAGTTCCGTTCCTGCAGTACACCGCCCTGCATAGCTGTCTTCTTCAGATAACAGACAACTCTGGATCCAGCCATGGCTGTTACTATGACACACACCACGCACGCGCGACTCAGTGGCGTGCTGTGTGCTGTATGGTAACATCGAACCCGCGGGCCGCAAACAGCCAGCGTCATTTACATTTAACGTATCCCGACCCCTTAGCGCCCTTAATTTAAATGCCTTTTAAACTTTTTAGTTGTGTAACACAAATAAAGATACAACTTGGCATATCTATAAGTAGATGAGATGATATTAAAATGGATGCTTGGTAGCTCAGTCAGTATAGTAACTAGAGTATGAGCTGGCGGACAGGAGAATAGGGGTTCGATTCCCTGCCCAATGCGTCGAGACAGGAATCCGCCCAACTTCCCATCCAACTGATACCGCAAGCTTCTCCTGGAAGGCGGCTGGAGCGTGAAGCTAGCCTCACACCTCCAGCTAGTGCCGAATATTAAGACCGACGGGAGCCGTGTCTCCTTTCCACACATACGTCCTTAATGATGGTGTTTAAATAAGCACATGGATGGATTTATTTTTATCTTTACATTGGAGAGCATTCAGCTGCCTCAACCTTCGCGTTCCAGCGAAGTGGGAAATGCGGGGCTGATCAGATCAACAGCAGATGTCATCAATAAAGGCGCGCTACTCTGAACACGGTAATGAAAAGCAAAGGTATTATTTTAATATAACGCAGTGCAGTCCAGTATCAGCTTTCCGACGTTTCGGACAAGCGCTCTGCCTCCGTCTTCATAGCGAAAGAGTGAGTCTGTAATTTAAGTTACGCTGATTCGTTAGACAGGGCTGAGTAAAACGATGAGAACCTTATAACAGTTCCTCATATCGACTGAAACTCGAACCCTGGCCCCTCCAGAACACTAAATTTTCCCTTCAAGAGCTCTGACTATATACCAGCAACGGAAGGATGATTAGTGAATAATGAATTGGGAAGGATGTGGAAGGAGGCGCTGTGGCCTCATTTACGGTTCCAGATTTTGCTCGGAGCGACTGAGAAAATCCACGAACAATCCCACTCAGAATAGTCTGTTTCCAGGCCGAGAGTCGACCAGGGTACCTCCCGGATACAAGTCACGTATTACCGTTTCGGCCCACTTGATGTTAAATAACACCGATCGAGCGACGATAAGGTGATTGTGAATTATGATTCTGGAGAGAGGAAAGGTGGTAGTACAGTTTCCTGCCTTTGGAATGCCAACCAACTTCCACGAGGCAGGACTTCTTTTCTTAGAAGCTGACAGTTGCTTATCTCGTCAAGAAATTTCCCGCTCTTATATAACCCGAAGGCTCATCTACCGTGTTCAGAAGCGTCTGCCATTCGCACCTATTCTAAATTCATTCCACATCCTTACACATTTTTCCTGTGAAATCCATTTTAATATTATCATTGCATTTACACCAAAGTCTCCCAGGCGATATGTTATATTGAGGTTCTTCTACTAAACCATTTCATATCTTACCCATGCGTTCTACTTGCACTACTAATCCCATCGCCCTTGATTTGCACAAACAAACAAAACTCCTCGTTACGTATTTGTCTCCAGTATCCTCTTACTTTCTTTCTCTTAGGTTCAACGCTACAGATTCTCATTCAGGACACCGTCTAACTGAGGGTTTTCCTGATTTTCCTCAGTATTTCCAGGCAACTTCCGGGATATTGCCTCGATCAGGCCACGGTCACTTCCTTCCAAATCCTTTCCCCTTCATCAGTCAGCCTACCGTTCGACGCTACACAGTCTAACGGAGCGCCGTTAAGAGTCCAGAAAGGGCCCAACACACTGCTCTCAGGCACAGCCTGTGTAGGGATCTGAGGTTCTCGCAGGGGTGGCTGCGAGAGTTCCATCTTCTGGCATGTAACTCCGAGTACTCAATTGAAAGGCAACCAACGTTTCGGAAGAGCGTGTCGTTTCCATCGTCACTGTCGAAGAATAAGCCAAGCAAGAAACCAGCATGAAAGCAGGTGGTTTGATGATGGAGACGACGTGTACCTCCTAAACGTCCGTCGACAAGGCGCCATATCGCAGAAGATAGAACTCTTCACAAGCTATGTTGTTCATTTAGGGCAATACACCAAGTTGCTGCTGCCAACAATGTGTTGCATGAAGCATGATCAGGACAAGCGCAATTTAAATTATATAACGACTGAGGAAAGCAAACTGAGAAGAGCGTGTGCTCTAGTGATCCGTAAGTCGTGATGGTTAGCGGTGGCGCTGTTCCGAGTGGCGTGTGTAAGTGGTCAATAAATCCATTCATCAATCCATACCCCGTCTACAGTCACACATACTACACGTGACAATATCTTTAGCCTACTTTCCTTATTAAAAAAGAGGAGGTTTTTGAGATTACGTTTCTTTCTGTCTCTGTCTCTGTCTGTCCATTTGTGTATTTGTTTTATTCTTAGTGGGGTGAGACTGAGCCCACTTCCGGCCTATTGTACCAGCCCCAGATGATAGATGATTGCGGGGCAACTGGTGGAATGAAGATTGGCAGGGGAAACCGAAGTACTCGTAGAAAACCTGTCCCAGCGCCACTTTGTCCACCACAAATTCCACATGACCAGACAGTGGGAAACCAGCGACTAACCGCCTGAGCTATGGCGCGGCCTTGCCCATTTGTGTATCTCTCCTCCCTATATTTTTTTGGGGGCCTATGAGACCACCTTGCTGTCTGTGTACCCTATTTTTTTTTCGTTTTCAATGCGGTCCGCGTCGTGTCAAAGAAGATTAGTTCTTCCTAGAACTTGTTACTGTTTCAAATTTGGCGCCGTTGCGAAACTGAGCCAATAAGGCCAGGACGTAGGAAATTAAACAATAATACGTGGACAACTAAGGAGCATTGTTATTACGTCACAGTTACCGGAAGTCTCGTTCTATAAATGGAATTGTCTGAAGGCAGGAAAGAAGGTAGGTGTCACGGCTTCTTGCCCTTAACGCTGAAAGCCAGTGCGTCGTGGCCCGCCACTAGAGACAGCTCTCCCAGAGTTTCCCAGCATCCAATGGAGGAGCAGTTTCCTCCATATCGATCTGTGAATGCTCTGGTCCAGCTCGCTACAGAGTGTGATTCTAAACGTCGGCTCATCCGTGCTCTGTGTGCCACTTGTATGAAAATCAAGGGCTCTACATGCTGCCTACACAAACGCTGCAATCATGGCACGCACTGAATTTTAAATACTGTGTTTAGATGAATGACCGCCTCTGTAGTCTAGTGGTCTACAGATCCAGAGGTCCGGGTTCGATTTCCTATGCTACCAGATTTTCTGAGAAGTAGTGGGTCTGGAACGGGGTCCACTCAGCCTCGTGAGGGTAATTGAGGAGATTTTTCAAGGAATTAGCTGCTCCGGTCTAGAAAATCGAGATTATCGGCCGTGGGGATCCGTTGCGCTGACCACGCGACACCCTCTATCCTCTAAAGTTGGCACTAACTTCGCCGACAAGCGGCGGTCGCTCGATCGGTATAGTTCGTTTGCGGACTAAAACCACGGATTTTTTTAGATGAATGGAAGCCAGTCTTCAGACTGGGAAGAAATAATCGCCTACGACGCGCCCAGCAATTATTCTACTGTTGCATGTATATTATTTGCCGCGGGAACGTGTTTACGGAGCTTTTGCCTTGCAACGATAGGAGAGATACACACACAGACTGATGGAAGGGATTCGTGAAGTACGCCGTTGAGAGGGACTCAGTTGTGATGATATACCAAGTTTAATAAATATTAGTTCAGTCATTCAAACGTTGATAGGGGGGTTACGCAGACAGCAAGGTGATCTCATAAGCCTACTTTATTTTTTTTTTCAAAATAAGGGAAGTAGGCTAAGGAGGTAAAGTTTACTCCGTGCTTTATTAATTCAGCATTATACTATGAAGATATATGGAGGGTGGAGGCATAGCTCCACCGTTCTTGACCTAGTCATTAGATGGAGCTGAGTGGCTTCACGCTTCGGTCGCTTTGCTCCCCGGGGAAAGAGCCTTCGGTACCTACGAGGCAGGATGCTGGAAGGGCCATAGTACCGGTCTGGACACTGTGGACGAAAGAATAATCATGCCTCTGCCAGGAATCGAACCCCGGTCGTCAAGTCCGCATCCCATCGCTGTACCGACTGAGCCATCGGGACTCCAGCCTTCAGAGGGTTACAATAACAGTACATAAATTTTAAGCTTGTCTCTGTGCTGAATGACAAGTACACTCTTCTGGAACGTTATGCCGTGCAGCCTGGTAGAAGTTCACAGACGTTTCGGAGGCACGTTTGTTTCATTTGAAAATTAATTACCTTCTACACAAAACATATGCCCTATTTATAGGGAGCATAACACGCATCTGTGATACATCCCGCTTCAAGCACACATTGCGTTGTCTTACAGACTTGAAGCTGCTAGTGTGGCCACTCGTACAGAGTAAAATTTACCCATGAGGTCGGAGTTTTCACTATACTCCCGTCCCGTCTGCATGCTTAACTGCAATTCAGATTCTGTATCGTAGCGTGAACTACACGGGTCGCAGGTTGCTCGTTCATGCAGGGTTAAACCCCCCCCCCCAGTTATTCATTAATATTTTACGCATTAACCTGCGTTTCCCCTTCCTGTCTGCAACCCTAAAGGGGCTCGCTCACCCTTCCCCCGGGCTTTGCTGACATGGCATCCCCCTCTACATGAACGTGCCGCCCCTTGGCAGAGTCTGGCCGCGTCTAATGCATGTTCACTGCGGATACACGGGGCCACCCCAGTCCCTACTTCCCCCGCCAAATATCTGACTAACCCATTCTTAGCAATTTTACACCATCAATTCTTTTTCGTTGTCATTTATCTTACGACAGTGTCAGTATCAAGACTGTACGGCGTCCAGCGGCAAGACGGCAGATGAATGATCTGTTGGAGAGGATCTGGAAGGAAGTGGTCGTGGATCAAATCACGAAGCATCAGGTATGACAGTCGATGTCCCAGCCGAGATTCGAATCTGGCATCTCTTGAATATGAATAGCGTTACCGCTAGTCCAACGCGCTCTGTTCCTCAAGCGTCTGTATACTCGTATTGTCACGTAACAAGGAGTAACTGTAGACGGGGTTCTGGATAATTGGATATATTGACCACTTACAGCTCGTAACTACAATAACGTACAAATAACTATAACACTGTCGCTGATTTTCACACCTTACACAATCATACCAAGTCTTTACCAGCCCGTAGTGTCTTCACTAGTAGTTACCTGGCAACGGCTTCTAACAATGGCTATTCCTTTACTTCAGGGCTCAAGTCCTCTCTGAACGGCGGCTTCCTTCCAACGAACTATTCTTGCTTGAATTGTCCTCTTTATAACCACTTTGCACGGACCTAGTAGAAAACATAGCTTGCAACTACCTCTGTTGTTACATGCTTATCCGTTGCCGCGGAAACGTGTTTACCGAGCTCTACATGCTATAATATCAATTCATAGCGCATAAAAGCCTACAGCTGACAGCTAATCGACAGCAGAACTGGAGAGTTCTATGGTGATCTGGGATGTGACGCCCTCTATGTTTACCGACGTTTCGGAAGAATGTGATTATGGATCCTATCGTCACTCTTCGACCCCCCTGAAGTTGAACGCAGCATGTCTTTCCAAATCATCTGTAAATATCCTCCAAACAACCAACTAACTTCACGGAGCCGAACCCTTCTTGATAAGCCGCCAGTCGCTCAGCTACTGAAGGATTTTCCAAAATTTTATGGAACTTTCAGGTTCATTGCCGTATTAAGAAGAACCCTCCATCGGTCCCTATCCTGAGCCAGATCAATGCAGTCCATATCACCTCATCCTATCTAAGATCCATTTATTATTATCCTCCCACCTACGTCTAGGTCTCCATAGTGGTCTCTTTCCTTCTGGCTTTGCTAAAAAAATCCTATATGCATTGCTCATCTACTAAGTTACATGACGCCATATCGCACAAGACTAACGTGTGGGTAAAATCTGGAGGACTCGGAGTAGTGCAGAATTTAGATTGTCTTCTGGGTTATGACACCGTATAGCCTGGTGCCTGTGTACCACTTTCACCCTTAAGACTGAGGTAGCAGTTGGTACCAACATACTAGACTACACGGTGTCATTCCAGAAGGCTGAAGTACGAAAATGTCTACTGCTATACAGTATGAATGTGCGACTCGCGTGACATCCACGAAGTGAAGTTTTCCTTCTACTGTGTGTATGGAGAAGTGGAGCTACAGCTCCACGCATCCTTATTCCCACATAAGGAGCCTGCATATGGCCCACAGCCAGTCTGGACGCTGTCCGGTAGAGAAAAAACTTCTGCTGCCCGGAGTCGAACACTGCCGTCTCCAGCCAGTAATCCAGGACCCGGGATAGTTTACTCGGTATAGCGACTATGCTACAGGCTTAAATACCGAGGAATCGGGGTTCTATTCTCAGCAGGGTCAAGATTTTTCTCTTCGCCACAGCGGGGTCCACCCAGCCTCCTATTCGATGACTACAGAAGGCTCTTTTCCTGGGGGCATAGTTGCCGAGGCGAGAAGTTTACCAGTAATCTAGCTCCGAGACTGAGAATGGTGGAGCTATACCTCCACTGTACCATACGTCTCCATGGCGTGGTGCTTAATTAAGTCTAGGGATAGCGTCACCTTCTGCCTTGTACGTATGAAAATAAAACAAATATTGAGGTGCCTCTGGAATCCGTTACGGGCAGGTTTCGCTGTGTCAGGCGTCACGAGCCTTCAACTGCATCTCAGAACCAGACGTGCACTGTTTCTCATAGTTAACTGACTTGCAAGAGGGGACCTACCCCAGTGTGGAGGGTGACTAGCCTTCAGCACACCCGACGGCCTGGTCTTGCCGCACTCAGACAAAGGCGCCTAAAGTAATTATACTTCCTCTTCTGGGAATATGATGGTCTGCACAAGGGATAATTCCCTGTTTCTTTCCATCTTCCCTTGTGAGTCACCTCTTCCTTAGTGTCAGTCTCCATGGAGTCATCTCGTGGCTAAACCAGTCAAGATACTGTCTGCAGGTTTTTTTTTTATTTATCATTTATTAGCAATCTGAATTTACATTCTATGAGCTAATTTGCTGTCATGTACAATAATTATTCTATTGTACTAAGTTGGCTTGAAGAGCTGTAATCCATCGATTACACCTCAGTTTCCCTGGAGATCGTTTGGCCAAGTTCGTCTTAGTCTTCTGTATTGTGTAGGTTGAAGGAGAGCTTCTATTGCGTTGTTGGGGTGAGATTCCAGTTTCTGATAATGTTTTTGTATTCTGTCTGTGATTACGGTTCTTACATATGGGATCTTGAGGTCGGTGTGAAGAGTTTGGTTTGACACGTACCAAGGTGCGTCAACTATGGCTCTAAGTATTTTGGATTGATTTCGCTGGATGATTTCTATGTTGGACCTGCTGGCGCATCCCCAGAGCTCAATGCCGTATGTCCATATGGGTTTAATTATTGTTCTGTAGATCAGCAGTTTATTATCTATTGTTAGGTAAGATTTCCGACCTATTAACCAATTTATCTCCTTGAACTTAATTTCGATTTGTTTCCTCTTCTTCGCTATATGGTGTTTCCAGTTTAATGTTGAGTCCAGATGTAGTCCTAAGTATTTTACTACATCCTGCTGTTGAATGTTAACATGATTTAGGTGTACTGAGGGGCAGTTACCTTTCCTGAGAGTAAAAGTCACATGCGCCGATTTGCTTTCATTCACTTTGATTTTCCATCGGTGTAGCCATTTCTCCATTAGATTCAGATGTTCTTGTAAATTAGATGAAGCAATTACCGGGTCTTCTGACGTAGCGAAAATTGCTGTGTCGTCTGCGAACGTACCTATTTTTGTTAATTCGGTGGTCGGTATATCTGAGGTGTATAGCACGTAGAGGAGTGGACCCAAGATACTGCCCTGAGGAACTCCTGATTGTATGTTTCTTCGGTTGGATACTTCAGCGTTGATTTTTATTTCGAATTCTCTGTCTGTTAGGTACGACTGCAGTATTGCGAAATATTTGGCCGGTAGAATTCTTCTGATTTTATAAAGCAGGCCTGGATGCCAAACTTTGTCAAATGCCTGGCTTACGTCGAGGAAGGCAGCAGTGCGGTATTGTTTGTTTTCCATAGCTTGGTTGATTATATTAGCTATTCGGTGGCATTGTTGTACTGTGGAGTGTGCCTGTCGAACGCCAAATTGGTGGTTAGGGATCCAGTCATTTGGATTGGCGTCGTGATTAATTCTATTGAGGATAAGCTTTTCAAGAAGTTTCGATATTATGGGTAACAAGCTAATTTGTCTGCAGGTGTCAAACATTCACAGGAGCCCTACCACCGCGTCCTATCGAGCCCACGCCCTCCCACAATACTTCAACAGATAACGTGGCAGACATACATTTTAGTAGACTCTACACAGAATGCGATCTCATTTCATAACTTTCTGTCAACTGGCTCAGGATCGTGTCCAGTGGCAGTGGTGTTGAACCTTCGGGTTCTGCTTCCAGAGAGGTATTTTGCTAATTAACTGACTCTCTGACAGGAGAACCCGAAGGTTCAACAGCGCTAATACCAAAGCCAGCTACTGGACACGATCCTCAGCCAGTTCCATGCACCTCCCATCCTCACAACCCATTTCCATAAGATCCATCTTACTAATTAACTGACTCTCTTATAGAAGAACCCGAAGGTTCAACACAGCTAATACCAAAGCCAGCCACTGGACACGATCCTGAGCCAGTTCCATCCACCTTCCGTCCAAAGAAGTCTATTTCCCAAAAGATCCATCGTTACAACTTATATCCTTCTTCAGAGTCACCGGTCTCCCCGAATTCTTCATGCATACTTGTCTCCACTGTAGTAGCAACTCACGGAGCTGAACCCTTCTTGAGAAGCTGACAATTGTACAGCTACTCAAAAACTTCCCAGTAATTTATGGAACCCGAAGGTTCATTGCCGTGTTCACAAGAGCCCTCCAGCGGTCCATATCCTTAGCAAGATCAGTCCAATCCATCCCATCCTATATCTGTAAGATCCATTTTAATATTGTTCACCCACCGATGCCTTGGTCGCCCCAGTGGTCTCCTTCCTTCCGGCTTTCCCACCAATGTCCTATATGCATTCCTCTTCTCTCCCATTTGTGCTCCATGCCCTGCCTATCTCATCCTCTGTAGTAGCAACTAACTTATTTAACCCACCGCACAGTCGAATGGCAGTATGATTGGTGAATGGCCAGGTGCAGAGGATGTGCACATTCTGTGTTCTGTACACTTTTCCCGTGTGTCTTACCGGGGTCGAGACAACCCAAAGAGAGCGTGTGCGCCAGAACTCTAATGCTATACGAACATTCCGAAATTTGTTTGGTTTCCGTACTGATGACAGAGACAACAGAGGCAATATTTTATTTGTGTGCGCCCTTGTGAGCGTCTGACCTATGAAACAAAGGGGCGGGCACGCGTGTTTAGTTCCCAGCTACGTCCTTTGAGGTTTTGCATACCTCGCTGGCCTTGATGTTCATTTACTGAAGACCTTTACATCTGTAAGGCGTACAAGTTTTTAGGTTTACATGTGGGGTCATAGGTCAGAATTTAGACTGTGTCCACTCTCTTTGCCTGTATGTACAGTATAACCCAACCGATTCCTCGCCTCTCACTTCGACCCAGAAGATAGAGAAAACATGTCCCTCCGAAACAAAAAGAAAAAAATAATTAGGTAAAAGTAAAAAAGTAAAGCTGTCCCTGTAACAGGCCATGAAGGCCTATAGGATTGTGAGACGTTGAGGGTCCCACATTATCTAGACAATCGGCTCAAAGATGGCGGTAAGGTTGTCAGCCTTACGCGCCGGCCGCGCTTTACTCCCCAAGAAAATTATTTAATTAATTCCTGGTACTCATTTCTGTTAGGGCCTGAGTGAACACCAGGGCCACAGTGCGGGCGGAATGATTAGGTCAATTGAAAAAATTCCAATAACCTCATCGGTATTTGAACCCGCGACCTTCCGACTTGTAGCATCGTGCCTTAACCACTACGCTAGGAACAAATAGAAATAAAACAACGTAAAAATTAAAAAGAATAATATATTCTAGGATGTAAAGCCGTGCAGTCTGGTAGAATTACAGCAATATTTCAGAGGAGCGTGCTGGCTCCATCTTCAGGGTCGAAGAGAGACGACTTCTGTCTACTTCACGCAGGTTTATCGCTTGTTTTATTTGTATTATTAGCACGCACAGAATAGATACGAAAAGACTGTCTGCTCGTTCGTGACATACTACATAACTTACGTTCATTTGACGTGTTAACGTGAGGCAATTCTTGGCTGTGGTACTCTGAAACTGTATTAAATTCACGGCTTTCATCTTGCAGTTACGTTACGTTTTGCTTTCACACTGTGATCGTAAAAGAACAGATTTCTAGATTTCATGGATTTTCCCCGTTTTCAGCCCTCCCCCCACCCCCAATAAGAGAAAGTGGCTTTTGCAGTTTCGTCCTGTTTTTCCGTCTCGTACGTACGGACGTGCGCCTCGCCGGCGACCACTGGCGAAAGAGCCTCTTGTACCCCGTATGTAGGAAGCTGGGTGGACCCCAGAACCGGTCTGGACGCTGTGAAATTAGGAGAGAAATAGATGTTCCCCAACCGGGCCGTCCAGCTCGTAGCCTGTCGCTATTCCGACTGAGCTATCATCAGGTACACAAGGTGATGAGGATTTTGTTGGTTCTGGGGCTTCATTTTATGATGCTGCCCGCCTCTCCACTGCACAACGTCGAATTACTCGGATTACATGAAGCAGATCTGGAAGGAAGCGGTCGTGACGTAATCGAGGTAAGGTCCTTCAAATTACAGTAAAACTTGGTTATAGCAACATCGGTTTCTGCGACACCTTGTCTATTGCGTCAAATATTCAATGGTACGAACTAATTCCTCATAAAGCAACTGTTTTTATACCTTGCTTAGTACGACATGCACAAATGCATCAACCTCGTATGTAACGTCATTTTCATTCCTGAATTTCTCTGATATGGACATTGAACGTAATTTAGAAAGTGTGTATTGGGCAAGTAACAGGAAACAGATGAAGATAACTGATTACTGTACTCGTATCTAGGTACAGTAAGGCACAACAATTGATGTAATCTACTGTAATTTGGTGAGTAGGCCTACCTTTAATATACAGTATTAGTGCGGTGTGTATTGTCAGTGAAAAGCGCTGTAATATGTCTTTGATATTACACATTTGGGCAATTCCA
Source organism: Cryptotermes secundus (assembly GCF_002891405.2). Taxonomy (NCBI): domain Eukaryota; kingdom Metazoa; phylum Arthropoda; class Insecta; order Blattodea; family Kalotermitidae; genus Cryptotermes; species Cryptotermes secundus. The sequence goes on along the minus strand of NW_019722431.1, from coordinate 711,247 downwards.
CGTTAATGTTACCTTAGTCTGTACTTAACTATGTATTTCACTAAAAAATGCAACATTTTAACTCGGTTTTTGGTACATTTTTACGTGACTAACATAAGACTACTGTGGAAGTGCCCATTTCGGTTACAACGACATTCGTTTATAACGACACTATTTTTAGGTCCCTTTGATGACGTTATAACCAAGTTCTACTGTATCTGCAAGGGACTGGAGAAAATGGTGAGAAACCTTGGGTGTGATAGCTTGTGTCCTAGGCGACATTTGAACCCAGGACCTATAAGCCTAGAGCATTGCCACTATGCCATTCTGATATTTGTTTACCGATTGAGGTGGCGTAGCGGTAACGGAGTACACTCCTACTCTGTAAATACTCGGTTCGAACCTCGGTCAGGACACCTGCTATCCTAACGGAGGATTTCTGTTGTTTTCCTCAATCCTTCCGGGCAGATGCTGGGGCAATGCCTCGATGGGGCCACGACAGTTTCCTTCCAAATCCTTTCTAATTCACCATTCGATGCCATATAGTGTGGGCTACTGACTGCCGTGAAAGAGTCCACAGAAACTAAGGACATCTGTTACAGGTCTTGCACGGAGAACGAGTTCCAGTGCACAGACGGGAGCTGCATCTCGCTGACCTGGAAGTGTGACCTTGAACCTGACTGCACCGACGGATCCGACGAAATCAACTGCGGTGAGTCATGAAGCCACTCTGTTTTCATCTCATAACCATCTGGTTTATCTTACAACCCCAGCTCTCACCACCACCAAGCAAAGAAGTAAAAGTAAGAAGTTCTGGGAGGAATTAACTGTCTACAATCCTTTGATACGGCACGGACCGCACAGAAAAAGAACAAAAAATATGACAGACAGACACCCAGACAGCAAAGTGATCTCATAAGCCTTTTAATTTCGTGAAATAGAGAAATTTGGCTAAAAATGGTTTGGTCATGAAGAGAGTTAAAGTTTATGCCCAATAAATACATGGTTTATGTTTAACGAAGCCGTCAGTAGCTGGGTGCTATAGCATGCAATGCAAGAATGGTTAGTAAAGAATTCCAAAGGAAGCGGTCGTGACCTGATTTGAGATATAACTCCATAAACTCTTAACGAGCTCAAAAGAAAAACCCGACTACTCTAGACGAATGGTTCTCGAGGGGGGGAAACTTTTCTTTGGGCAGGGATTTCCAAGTTTTCTTATGTGCGAAACTTGCTCAAGGGGGGGGGCTGTACCATCGGGCCAAATTTGGTAGAAACAGGCACGGCGGTGTGAGAATATTGTGAAATACAGACTCTATCACGTGACAAACATATAAAGAACAGACACGCCCTCCATTATATATATAATGTTGTCACTGTGATTAATTAAGCACGGGTGGGGAATTGGATGTATAGCTCAACCATTCATCACCTCGGCACTATATGGAGGTGAGTGGCGCCCCAGCCGCTTGACTCTCGGGGAGCGAGCCTCCGGTATCCATTGGATAGGAGGCTGTGTGGGCCCCAGAGTAGGTCTGGACGCTGTGAAGAAATAACTTGTCCTTCCCGGGAACTGAACCTCGGCCTTCCAGCCTGCAGCTACACTGACTGAGATATCCCAGCTCCTTTCTATAGATACATGAAAGGTAAAGGTAAAGCCGTCTCTGTAACAGGCCGTGGAGGCACATAGGATTATGAGACTTCGAGGCTCCCGCATTTTCTAGACAATCGGCTCACAGATGGCGGTGAGGTCAGCCTTACGCGTCGGCTGCCCTTTACCCCCAGCGTGATTCCTGGTACTCATTTCTGTTAGAGGCTGAGTCGACTCCAGGGCCATAGTGCGGCTAGAAGGATTAAGTCATTTGAAAAATCCCATGACCTCATGTAGCATACTGCCTCAGCCAACTACACATAGTGAGACAGCTGAAGTGTGTTTAGTGTCTGATGCTATGTGCGATGCTGGTTGCAGACATACAGCCGCCCTCGTGCAGTGAGGGTGAGTTCCAGTGCGCGTACCAGCGCTGTGTGCGCCTCGAGTTCCGCTGCGACGGTGACGACGACTGCGGGGATCGGAGCGACGAGGACGACTGCCCGAAACTCGAAGGCAATTGCGGCTCCGCAGAGTTCAGGTGAGCCGAATCTGGTCACTAGATTTTGCTCTAGAGGCAGTGCTCTGGATCTACGTTCGGTTGGCGCCCGGGACATCGGGACATCGGCCCTCCTGACTGCCGGGAGAGTAACTCGGCCGTCCCTTCATCCGAAGGTATACAGGGTGTCCCAGGAGGAAATGTCAATATTCTGGGAGGTCACAGTATCGGTCATTGTATTCAGTTATTCAGTATTAGAGGGGGTGGGTTTCCCCATGCACCGCCACTAGTAGTCTATTGTACGTCCCCCTTTAATTTCTACTGTCGCCATACCCTACCGGTACTGGTGCTCGCTATCTCCCCTTTCTGCCAGCGAGGTCGGCCCTCTTCTGGCAGTGGAACCCGATAACTTCCCCATCTACCGGAAGCACTGGAAACTACTTGGGCGGGAAACTTTTTGCCTAATTTTGCTCAGAGGTCTCCTAGAGACATGAGGATCTTTTAAGTGCCGTAAAGCTACGACACGGGACCCACGGCTTAAAGTCCCTCCGGAGGACTTGTTCCCTGAATTTTTCCGCCCTTAAAAATTCCACGACCTCCTCCGGGTTCGAACCCGCGTACCTTGGGTCATGAGGTGGGAACATTACCCCTAGACTACGGAGGTCGCAAATGAGTGTATATGAGTATGAGCATGTCTCCTACTCTGAGCGGTTTCCGAGACAGAGCTAGTGGTTATGAAGAATGTTACGGTTTGGGACATAACGCCGGCCGCCTAGTCAATGAAAATCGCCCGATGTTTCAGAGGAACACGCGGCCTCCATAAGCCAATAAGAAGCAGGTAGCAAGCACAGCCTTCTCCAACCATCACGTCTGTTAGGCAACCCTGCATCTTCTGGCCACCCTTCACCCTTGTTTCCTCAGGCATGGGTCCTTCACGTTTAATTCCTTGGAGACAGGATGTCTCAGTATTTATCGCTCAGGAGAAGGTAAAGCTATCCCTGTAACAGGCTTTGACGGCCCATAGGGTTGTGAGATGTCGAGGCTCCTACATGTTCTCTAAACAATCGGCTCATAGATGGCTGTGAGGTTGTCAGCCTTACGCCCCGGCCATCCTTTACCCCCCAGGAAGATTCCTGGTACTCAATTCTGTTAGAGGCTTAATGCGGCTGGAAAGTTTAGTTCAATTGAAAAAATCCACCTCATCGGGAATTAAACCCACGACCTTCCGGCTTGTAGCATAATGCCTCAACCAACTACGCTACCGCGTGTGGGCTCCCTATTGGTTCATGGGTCCTTATTCAATATATCTGGACCACCCTCACCAGTTCTTATAGGATCCTTCATCAGCCATCCTTAGGATGCGTCCTGTAGCGGTTGTAGAATCTGCAAAAGGTAAAAGTTGACTCTGCGATTAACTAATTAAGCACTACACCATGAAGACTTGCGGGGGAGTGGATGTATTGATCCACGTTTTCTTGGCCTCGGCACTAGCTGGAGGTGAGTGGTCAGCTTCACTCCCCGGCCGCTTTACCCCCTGGGATAAAGCCCTCCGTTCTAATTGGATAGGAGGCTGAGTGGGCCCCAGAACCGGTCTGGGTGACACAGAGAGAAAAAAAATCTTTACCTTACGGGGACTCTAACTCAGGACCGTAGCCAGTCGCTATAACGGCTGCTCCGCTAAAGGGCTCTTAGTCATACAAGAATTAATGACTTCTGTTCTTGTGTGAAGGTGCAACGGGGGCAAGTGTATCCCTGAGTGGTGGAGATGCGATTCGAAGAGAGACTGTGAATCAGGAGAGGATGAAGAGGATTGCGTGGAGAAGCGCCCCCGCACGTGTGGGCTGGACGAATTCGTATGTTCCACTGGCAGCTGCATACTGGTATGTATTCTTACCAATACATGTAGATATTCAACTTCACTGTATTTCAAGTTTCATTAAAAACTGAAAGGAGGAAAAAGTTTCTCATAGTCTTTTAAATGGATACTGACGTTTCGACATAACATGCTACATCCATCTTCAGGGTTGAATTGTTTAGGCTGACAGGTTATGTAAGCGGATTGCAAGGAAGACAGACCTTGTCCCTTCTGTGGGTCTGAGAGACCACCTCATGCTGTACACTTCAGCGCATCGATAGTGGCGGTATGTTCCTCAGAAACGCTGATATTTGCTTACAAAGCTACAGGGTGTTTCAACCCAGAAGATCACAATCTGGAAATATTTCTTATGTAAATTTTCTTTTGCAAATACCACTGCTACACTAGGTGTATGCAATTGCAGTGCACAACTTGCAATTTATGTGGACGCTGTGTCTGCCATTGCGTTCATCTCGTTTTTTTCTTTCTTCTGTCCTCTCCTTTTCTCCTTAATTTCCCTCTTTATTCTTCCATCATACTTATCTTCCATCTTTATGCTGTAATAGACCGTTGGCATTCCAAAGGGCTGTTTTAGAAACTTAGCCATTGTGGGTTTTAGTTAGTAGAGTTGATAACATGTTTAGTATCATAGTATTCTGCTGGATAAGCTGATTGAACATGTTCTTGAATTCTTCAAGAAATCTGTTTAAGGTTATGGGTGAGGTGTCTCCTTTTTGTTCGCTGTTATGTGTAATTCCTCGTGTTACATCTTCGTAACTAGCATTTCCGTATGCATTGTTTGTGGTTGGTTTAGGTATTTCGGGTCTCACTAGGGAATTGGGATTGTGCATGTTTGCTGTAGGGTTTTGTTGAACATTTTGTTTGTTGTCTGCGTTATTTGGTTTGATGAGGCTGTGATAGAACTCAATCCTTTGTAGTTTGCTGGATGCGAGCCATCGCATAGGGCACAGTTAGCAGGAGAAGTCATATATAAAATTAAAAATATCACTATATTTTATTACAGCAGTTGGAAAGAATTTTCTCTTCTACACATTGTCCAAGCTGGTTCTGAGGCCCACCCAGTCTCCTATCCAGTGAGCACAGGGGGTTCTTTCCCTGGGGGTAATGCAGGCAGGGCGTAAAGCTGACCACTCACTCCAACAAGTGCCAAGGCCAAGAAAACGTGGATCTATACATCCACTCCCCCACACGTCTTTATGACGTAATGCTTAATTAGTTAAGCACAGGGAAAAATTTACCTTACCTAAAGCAGTGTTTACATTAGCGTGGTGCCACGGCGGAATCCTGAGGCGTGCAAATTTGCCGTTCCTGAAAGCCGTGACCACGCTTCGGGGTGGTGTATTCGCACGCCTTTCCTACACGCTTGTAAGTCATTTTGAATGTAAACACTGGAATGTTTGAAACCTATTACACGTCTGGGGTTGGGTTTCCACGTGATCATTTCAGTCGCTGTACGAAGATGGGAGGGGTGTTACTTATGTGCGGTGCTGTTGCTGAAGTAATAAAAATTGAGCTGTTACTTGCTGATAAAAATCAAAATTTGGAAAGTGCCGAAGAAAACGAATGTGGTGGGTTAGAAACTGGATTGCTAAGAGAGAATCGATTGGTCCATCAAGAACACTATCGGATGAACTTGTATCTACCAACCCAGATGATTATAAACACATGCTGCTAATCACACCAGAAAATTTTAATTACTTACTTGAGAAAGTTTATCCATACATAGCGAAACAGGATACTACGTATCGACTCGCTGTACCACCGAAAGTGAAGTTGGAAGTTACACTACGCTACTTGGCCACTGGAAATGGATTCAAAAGCCTAGAGTTTTTGTTCCAAATGCCAAAAACCACAATATGCAAATTTCTCCCTTAGACTTTAAAAGCCATCAAGTTAGCTTTGGAGCAACATTTACAGGTATGCGAAAAATAATTACATAATTTTCTAACGTACAATAATAATGTATCTTGGTTAATGTGAAATTACCTGTAAGGTGAGTCAGTATGAACTTCCATTAAAATTAATCACCATTCAAAGTAATAGAGAATTGAGAGATTTCTGAACATACAAAATCATTTGATTTTGAAAGATAAAGGATTTGTACCTTAAATGTTTGCTCATCTCAGACGTGTCACTAGGAGAATTCAGTTACCACGACTCTTTACTGCCAGGGATTGACTTACTGACAATGAGGGAAACTGAAAATTCCAAAATCATACGTATTTCAAAATTCTTTATTTCAAACGAAACAATAATACAAGGCTAAGAAAAGAGTTTGATAAAACCACAGCGGAAACTTAAGAACCGAAACTAAAAATACATACATAGAATAACCACTAGGGAAAATTCATAATTTGCTGCCAATCCACTTGGTCGAAATGTTGCACCTCAGATCGGTCACAATGTTCAGGAGCGCTCTGTCGACTTATTTCCCGACACACATGAATCAACTGGTGATATCCGGTTTGAAAAATGTGGTATTGTTCTCCAATAACTTAAGCGACAGTTTGTCCGCATCCTTTAACTCTTTTCCTGACATTTCGGCAACGTTCCCGCACGGGGTGCACCACAGAACTGACACACGGTTATTTGTCACGCCTGGCTGAGAGAAGTGTGGCGACTGGCAGGCATGCGTTCGTGCCTATGCATTCACGGCTGTTTTGTTTACACGAGCCGTGACCACGGCCGAACTATTTTCACGCCTGTTATTAGATGTGGCACCACGCTAATGTAAACACCAGTCCTACTGATGTACTGACTTAGAGGGGCAAATATTTTGGTCATCTGAAACACCATTGCTGGGCCCACTGTGCAACCCCGACCTTGTTAGGGCCTTTGAAGGGGCCTTGACCATAATGCTAGAGCCATAACTCTCCTGACTGAGGCCCTCCTCATGTCTGTCAGCTCTGACCATACAGAAACGAAGATAAAGCATAATAACATAGCAGGATTCTTCTTCCTGCTCACAATTCCTACACACAGAGCTTTCCCAGAAGCCCACAACATGTAGGATCTGCCTCAGCGTACAGTGGCCAGCCAGCAGCCCTGTTACCAGCCTACCCCGTTTTTTGTCCAAGGCCAATAGGTCCCTAGACACTTAGTTGATGTGAAGGCGTTTCAGTGAATTTCATTGACTGCCTCATACTCCATGCAGCAGCCTAGTGTTCAGAGCGCCTCGGTATAGTGATGGACTTCGAGCTGGACGGTCGTGGTTCGATACCCTGTAGGTGCAAGAGACTGTTCTTTTCTCCACAGTGTCCAGTCTGGCTCTGGGGCCCAACCAACTTCTTATCCAGTGGGTACTGGGGTCTCTTTCTTCAGCAGTAAAGTGGCCAGTGCATGAAGCTGACCACTCCTATCTAGTACCAAGGTCAAGGATAGTGGATCTATACCTCCACTTCCCCATTTGTCACCATGGCGTGATACTTAATGGACAACTTTACCTTTTACTGTTCATGTTTGAAGCAGATATTTACAGACGTGTGACTGCTGTGTGTTACAGAAAACGTGGCTGTGTGATGGTGTGCAAGACTGCTCTCGAGGTGAAGACGAAGAGAAGTGTGAGGCTGTATGTGAGGAATCTCAATTCAGGTGTGGCAACATCAGTAGCAATGATTCAACGTCAACATCATCGAGATCGGCTATCACCTGCATCGGAAAGAAACATGTGTGTGATGGAAAGAAAGACTGTCCCAAGGGTGAAGGTAAGTCACATATCAGAGCACTGTAAGTGTTTCTGGAAGAGAGGTCTGATTTGGCATCAGTGTTCATGTCATGCAGTAATCTTTTAACTGGGTGTCTTTTGGGAGCTTGTAGTCTTCCATTTAGTGGGCATATTGAAACAGAAATTCAACCAATTTTAAAGTGTTCTGAAGATGGTACATAAATAAAAAAAAAAACCTGTGGTTTTAGTCCGCAAGTTAACTATACCGACTGAGCGACCGCCGCTTGTCGGCGAAGCTAGTGCCAACTGTAGCGGATAGAGGGTTAGCCGTTAGTTTCGGTTTTCTAGACCGAAGCTGATATTTCCTTGAAATAGCTCTTCAATTATTCTCACAAGGCTGAGGGAACCCTATTCTAGACCAACTACCTCTCATAAAATCTCGTAGCGCCGGGAATCGAACCCGGGACCTCTGGATCTGTAGCCAGGAACTCTGACCACTAGACCACAGGGGTGGTAGATGGTACATTAAACATATTATTACTGGATTTTTTAACTTTGTTCATTACCTTGCATTTTAAACAATACACAACGTTTTGGAAAATTTGGATCTATTAGGTCTTTACAGCTTGTTTTTGAAACGTTATGTTTTATTTGGAATAGCAGACAAGGGAAAAAGTTAAGGAGCCCAGTAATCCTCAGTTACATAACTTTTGCTTCTATAGATTTAGTTTTGAGTTCTTATATGATTTGTTTGTTTTGTTGTCAAGAATATTATAGAACCAGGAACTTTAAATGCATCTGAATATGTTGACATGACTGTTCTAGTCTGAGAATAACAGGGGCGTAGGGTACATGGATGTGGTGGAAGCATTGCTTCCCTATAGAAAAGCAACCAAGAACATTTCTGGCAATTTTTCAATTTCAAAAAAATATTTCATACTTCAAAATATTAATTAATCTGAGAACATATATTACATATAATGAGAATATTGCAAGTTTTAATGTGTTACATAGACAATTTATCAGGATAGATCAGTTATTTTCTTCCAAAATGCAGGGAAATTTAAACTGCAACACCCGCGGAAGCAGCAGGTCTTTCGCTTCCACCCTCCCCTGGGTTAACTGGCTGACTCAATGTCAGTGTTGTGTGTAAGTGAGCTATGCGCTATGGTATGCTACCAGCTTCGTGCTTCCAGCAATGTTGTCAGATGTAAGGCACAGTTTGCAGTAGAATAATCTGTGACCTTGCAGTTAAGCGTGCTTACTAGAAATTCGCAGAACCAGGATAGGTTGTCATCACTGGCTTTGATGAACATTGAAAAGTCCTTCCTAAACAAACTGCAGTCCAAACCCATTTTTCTAGATGAGGTTATTGATCTGTTTGCCAAGAAAAACAGAAGAATCGAGCTGAATTATAAACAATAAAGTAAGCATTAATTATATTCCAGGTTCACAGCCCTCTCATTTGATGGCTATAAAATTGTGTTGATAATTATGTGTTATTTTAATATATTACCTTAAATTTAGAATACATATTAAACTACTAGCTGTTTTCTTTTAAATAGAAGATAGAAACTATAGGATATGTAGAAAAAATTTATATACACGTATATAAAGTTGCTTCCCTGCTTTCGGTAGTCATGCTACGCCACTGGAGAATAATGTACATGAGAATTCCAGCCACGAGAGGGTGACATGACCCTTAACATTAACAAATCACACTGTTTAAATGTTAGATATGTGCTGTTTGTTAGCATCAGAAATCATCATCCACTGATGTTTCATAAGAATGGGTGACTTCCTTCACAAAGGTGCCATGCATACACATGACATGAACTAATGCCTGACATGGAACATTCTGTGGGCAGTTGACTTCTTGTATCAAAGTTATTTCACAGCTGGTGTCATCTCTCACCTTCTGATCACCATTTCATCATGTGCTCTCTGGGCCTCTAGCTTCCTTCACATTAATTAACAACTTTCTTCGATATTCTGTCTTATGTGCAACACTGTTTAAAATTTTGTTTAAAAGTTACTACATGTACACAATGGTGTCTTTTAAACTTGTTTTAAAAACCACATTGTACACTACATGTTTCAACTGTAATCGGTCATCATCAAGTGTTCTAAAACTGTTTGTGGAGACATCTGTGTTTGCATTTTGAGCTTCTAATGTTCGATGTGAAGTCCCATCACATATTCGTGTTTTTCGTCTTGCTCGGTGTTTCCTCCTGTTGTGTTGTGTGTTTAAACTACAAGTGTTTCATTCGCATATTCTGCATTAGCTGGACAACCATTTGCTTTCGTTACATTCTCATCATTCTAGAGAAGTCTGGTTTCATATTTGTTTGTCCCTCCTGTTTCAGTCAGTTATCAAGGATGTGAATAACATGTCAGCTTCTTGTTTCAGTGATACTGATTATGTGTCACCTTCCATCTCATGATGAAGCCTTTCCATTCTCCCTTACCATCTTGTAAGTACTGCTCTTGCATCTCTGCCCACTCTGTCTTCACTCTGCATTGCATACCTCATTTTGTCTTCTGTACATCATTTGTTTAACATTTGCTTCTTGATGCTCTCAAATGAAGCGTTGCCATGCAGAACTACCATGTAGCCCCACACCAGTTCATCCTTACGATGCTGCACACAAAGTGTTCTGTCAACTTCAGATACTCACATTAAGATTTAAATTAAATGGCAATTGTGATATATTTATAAAACACATGAAGCCTGCCGACATTTACTGCACGTGTCTGTACCATTTTGTGTTGAAGATGAACGGAACTGTCCTCGCAAGAAGGAGTGTGAGCTTGGAAGCAAGTGCCATCAGCAGTGTGTGACCCTGGCAAATGGAACTGATGCATGTAGCTGCCACACTGGCTACACATTAAACTCTGATGGGTACAGGTATGTGGACACTACACTACTTCATGTTGCAATGCCTGTGGCTACAGAAGTTTGACTTTGTGGGGTACGGGTCTGTGGACCACTCTGAAGACATGCATCTCTTTCTTCCCCTCATCCCATTTTATTCTGATAATATTCAGTGTTCAAATCAGCACAGAAGCATAATAAAGCATGGAGTAGGAGAACTGTCTGTAGAGTGTAATTAATACCCACTGATTAGCCTGACCAAGAATACCTGTGTCATAAACACATGAACATTATAAAATGGTAAACAGTAAAGTAAAAATGTAAAATTATTTCTCTACTTAATTCATTAACCACCATGGCATGAAGACGTGGGGCGTGTGTGGAAGAAAAGCTCCACCATTCTTGACCTTGGCACTAGATGGAGATGAGTGGTCAGCTTCACGCCATGTGAAATAGCTCCCAGCAACTATTGGATAGGAGGCTGGGTGAGCCCCAGTGCCAGTCGGGATGCTGTGGAGAAGAAAAAATTCTCTTACCACTACTAGGAATCAAACCCTAGCCATCCAGCCCATAGCCCATTGCTATACCTACTGAGCTATCTAACCTCACATCATAAAATGGGGGGAAGCAAGATTATGAAGGAAACAGAAACTGCAGTCTTCTGTGATGAGATGTGATGTACAAATTTTGATGTTTTCATAGTGCCAGCTGTTCAGATTGTTTTCTTCTGGGCTGTGACATCATTTGTAGTCTTGTAGGAGGATAAAGATGTTTCAGCCGAACATACTTCTGTGGTAGACGATGATGATGATGGTGTATGACACTCAGAATTACTGGGTTTTCAGACCTCATTCATCGTCCAGTATTCTAACAAAACTAGTAGAACACAATGTTTCAGAAACTGGATCTCCTTCTGTCCTCAGGTGCATGAAGAGACATCTATTCTGTTGGGTCCCTTGGAAAGAACTAACCTCAATCACTGAACCTCCCACTCCAGTTTCTGAAATGCTGCATTCTACTAGGTTTTGAGAATAAGGGACAAGGGACAAAGTCCAAAAACCCAGTAATTCTAAGTGATATGTATGTGGCCCTAAGAGAACCATTTTCATGCTCAGCTGTTCTTAATGACCTTGACCAGGCTCCACTTCCTCTCTGGCTGATCTGCATGACCATCTTTCTTGCAGCCTACATACACACAGTTTAGACACTTGAACCCTGAAGATTTAGGCAATATGTTCCTACAAAACTTTGGTACCTATCTACAATGCTACATTTCATATGTGGTAACCATCTGCCACTACTACAGCATCACATCAGAGATGATTCACAGTTGTAAGAACCTCAGATACAATAAAGTAAATGTACAAAAAAGGAGTGTAGTGCAAGTTTCTGTGTATATTTCTTGTATTGTTAGTTGGGAGTTTGATAGGACATCATTTTATGTGATGGACAGTAGTTTGTACAGTGAAACAAACCTTCATTTAATACTCAATGTAAGGTTTTCTTTCATTAATATTCGATTTCAGTGATCCTAAATCAATGAATTCAGCATTAAATTGCCTTCATTTAAGCCTCTAATACAGCATTGTTTTAATGTGCAGCTGTCGAGATATTGACGAGTGCCTGTACGAGACAGGCCCAGTGTGTAGCCAGAGATGTAAAAACATAGTTGGCTCGTTTACTTGCGGTTGTATGACTGGCTACATTCTCCGCCCTGATGGCCGTACGTGTAAGGCTCTTGGTGCTGCTCCAACCCTTCTCTTTGCTAACAGAGTAGATATAAGACAAGTAAGTAAGTGCGTTACTGTCTTTCAGAATGTTCAACTCTTTGTCTGTTCACCAGAAATATGGTAGACATTTAGTGTAGTTGCATGACTGTACAGATTTTATTTCAAATCTACATTTCAAAATGAAATCTGACATTTCAACACATAAAGTACTATATTTCATCACCCTGTTGTACTGGTCAATCGATTGATTCACATGGCAATCTCATAGGTGTAACTTCTTCTTGTGAATGTAGACTGGTGGTGCGCTACACTGTCGCACATTATAGCTGTTTCTTCTGAAACATGTTTTGACATTAGAAGATCATCATTGGGTAGATTATTTACATAATTGCTGTGCTTCATTTTAGTTAGTTCACTGTTCTAAAACATTGTTAAAATTCATTTAAAATCTAAATTATTTTTCAATTTTGTTAAAATTAGTTAAAACCTTTATGCTCTCCCAATTATGTTGCAGAAGAAACAAATATAATATGTGACAATGTAACACACAACAAGAAGTTGCACCCGCAAGGCTGCTCTTGCAAGTTAAATGCTTATCACATACAAGTTTAACTTCTGTATGTTGCACTGTTCATGCAGATTAGCCTCAACAGTGCCAAGTATACAGCCTTACTGAAAGGGCTGCACAACGCAATTGCTTTGGATTATCACTACAAGAAAGGACTGATCTACTGGTCTGATGTCTCTATGGATGTCATCAGAAGAGCCACACTGAATGGAACAGGGGCTTTTGGTAAGTAATGCACAAGCCTGCTATGATTGGACCAAATAAAAGCAACAAACATGTAACAAAGAACACTTTTATAAGTTTTAGGATAGCTCAGTCAGTACAGCAACTAGCCTACAGGCTGCATGGCTGAGGAATCAGTGTTTGATTCCTGGGAAGGGTAAGAGATTCTTTTCTTTTTTGCAATGACCAAACTGGTTCTGGACCCTACCCAACCGGCTATACATTGGGTACTGTGGGCTGTTTCCCCGGGGGGTGAAGAAGTAGGAACATGAAGCTGACCACTCACCTCCATCCAGTGCTGAGGTCAAGAATGGTGGAGCTATACCTACATTCCCCCATACATCTTCATAGCGTGGTGTTTAACTAATTAATTAAGCCTAGGGAAAAATTTATCTTTTTAGTACCACCAGCATAAATTGAAGTAATAAAAATCGCTTAACTCTTAACAACATTCTCACTGAGTTCACCAGCATAGAGATAATGTCCCAGACTGACATACAGGAGGTAAAGGTAAAGGTAAAGGTAAAGTTGTCTCTGTGCTTAACTACTTAACCACTATGCCATGAAGACATATGGGGGAGTGGATGTATTCTTGACCTTAGCACTAGTTGGAGGTGAGTGGTCAGCTTCACCTTGGGAGAAAGAGCTCCTGGTACCCATTTGATAGGAGACTGGGTGGGCCCCAGAGCTGGTCTGGACAAAATGGAGAAGTGAAAATTCTTGACCCTACCAGAACTTGAACTTTGACCCCTCGGTCTTACAGCCTGTAGCCACTCGCTACACTGACCGAGCTATCCTGGCTGTGCTCAGTTTAAATCTCATTCAGGATGACAGATATCCTGATAGGTTTTTTGTGGTTTAACTCGGTCCCTGTAGGAAAATATTGCTTCCTTCCATCACTTTTTAAATCCATTACCATTTGACACTATACAATCCAGTTACTGATAAGGTCATAAAATAACCCACAAAAGAGAGGACTAAATATTACCATGTCTAATCTGTTTGCTACATATGAGATGTGAAGCACTTGTAGCATGCACAGAAGAGATAAATACATTATAATTTTGAGTTGGAAAAACTGAATGGAAGAAAACCATCTGGCAGAAATAAGCTGGATAAGAGGACAACTTTGGGACAAAGGAAAAAGGCTGTGAGGATGTGGACTGGATTACAGTCACATAGTGTAGTGGGTTGTTGTGTGTGTAGTAGTGAATATTCAGGTTCCATAAGAGGGAGGAAATTCCTTGACAAGCAAAGTGAGTGTCAGTTGCTCAAGAGTGACCCTGTTCCAAGCAGTTAGTTATTTCTTTTGTAACCTGTGTGGACCCCAGATCCAGTCTGGATGCTGTGGAGAAGAGAAAATCTCTTGCACATGCCTGGAATTGAACTCTCATCCCTTGATTGTGCAATATATTGATCAAGCAGTCACAGACACAACAAGAGGTGGTCCTCTAATTTAGGGATTGGGAATGGAGTAAACAACCCTTCACCATAAAAATAAAGTCTGAGGTTGCAAATCTTTTTTTGAATATTGTGTTACAATTTTATGAAATTATTGCTACATATGCTCCAAGACTTTCAGACTAAGACATAAAAGATATATGATATAAATNGTTTGGAACACAGGAAAAAAAAATCTAGTATATGTTAATGTATGGATTTATGATGGATATTTTACTACTTTTGTGAAATCCTTACTATTTATGTGAAATTGAATTGTGCATGTATATATGTATTGTATGATTTTTGACAAATTCCACATCCGGTAGGTCATCTGACTAACTCATGGATCTATGGAATGCTATGTATGTATGTATGTAATGCTTACACATTCTGTACTGACAGATGTGATTCGCTGGGGTCTGGAAAGTCCAGGTGGAATTGCAATTGACTGGATTCATGACACCATCTTCTGGACAGATTCTGGGACACGTCGCGTGGAAGTAGCGACCTTGGATGGAAGACTGCGTGTCATTATTGCTTCTAGTGATCTGGACAAGCCACGAGCTATTGCGGTTCATCCTGGGGAAGCCTTTATCTTCTGGACAGACTGGGGTATGTATGGAGTTCATTATTTAACACTTTCCATGCTGAATTAAATTAAAAAAAAAGAAGAAAAACATTGGAGAACAAATCTGTATGAATATAAAAAGCACATCTTATGAAGTCATGTGATTTGTATTTTAAATATTTTTTGATAAGATAAAACTTTAGTATCTGGGAATAGGGGATTTAAATCTCCCTATTCCAGGAGCTTAACCATCAGGTCTTAATTCAGGGGAACAGTATTAGTGCTGAGAAAAGTGTGGTGTTCATTTGTCTGAACAGCAAGCATGTGCAGTTATGTTAGAGTAACATAAATAGAATGAAGGTAACTACATAACATATCATAACATAACACAAGGGAAAATATACATTTGTTAACTGTAATATATGCACTGTGGATTGACACTGTCAGCAATACAATTGTGTATGTAATAAGTGAACAGGACAGCTAATAGCAAACACTGTGGTCAAGCAGGCAGCACTCTTGCTTTGTATTCAGGGGGCCTGTGTTCGACTCTCAGGCTGGAAACTAGCTATTCTGATTGAGGTCCTTTGTAGTCCTCATCACTGCCTCTAGGAAAATGCTGGGATGGTACCTCAATGAAGCCACAGCTGCTTCCTTACAGATCCTTTCCAATTCATTATTCATCTGTCATCTTACAGTTTGAAGCAATAAAGTCTAGAGATTGACAGTTTCTTAAAATAATGCATAAAAACTGCAACGATTTGAAATGTATGTGTGTAGAGAAATGAAACTGAATCCAGTGAAAAGACAGTGGCAAACTGTTCTGTTACTGACTGAGATTTTGTCAGTCTTACATATGAAATTTGATGAGAAATTATTTGCCCTCCTGGTGGTATCTACATGAAGACATGAGCTAAGTCACTATGGCCAACACCTTTTCCAAAAAAATTTGAAGATACTGATGTACAGCATACTGAGATAAGAGAAGGTATTTGATAAAGCTGAAGCGTGAACCAGTCCCATTCCTGAGCTGCATTCACTACCTGGAAGCCACAAAATTCATAACTACAATGATATATATACATGACCCCCTAACAAACTGTCAACAAAGTGTCATGTGTAATCTTGTCTGTTACTTCATTCAACACCATCTTTTCAAATTCTAAATTGCATAGAAACTGGTGAATACATCAGTGAACCTTCAGACTCCACAAGAGGGGAAAAATTTCTTAACTAGTTGAGCAATTATCAGCTTCTCAGAGGCTGTTCTCCTTGAAGTTAAACAAGCAGAAATATCCATTCTACATATATAATGTCTTCTCCTTCCTGGTCAGTATCACAGTATATAGCAGCAAAAACTTTTTAATGACTGAATAACATAACGAGATAAAAAGCTGAGGCAAAGCTATCCCTGTAACAGGCCCTGGAGGCCCATAGGGTTGTGAGATGTTGAGGGTCCCACATTATGTCTAGACAATCGGCTCACAGATGGTGGTGAGGTTGTCAGCCTTATGCACCACCCCAGGAAGATTCCTGGTACTCATTTGTGTTGGCAGCTGAGTCAACCCCAGGGCCATAGTGTGGATGGAAGGATTAGGTCAATTGAAGAAATCCACCTCATTGGGTCTCGAACCCACAACCTTCAAGCTTGTAGCATAGTGCCTCAGCTAACTATGCTACCGTGTGCCCCATTAAGAAGCTGAAGTATGCACATATCACCCTACCATTCAACACTTTACTGTCTACCGACTGACATCATAAAATATCCCCACCCTCAAAAGAAGATCAACTGAGCTACATAAATCAGCGTTCTTGTATATGTAATATTTTCTGCCCCTCCACACAAATTGAGGGAGTGCCTTAAAATCAGCCACAACCACTTCCTTCCACATGTTTATACCATTTTGTCATTCATAATCATCCTATAATTCAATGCTTCATTAATATATGCAGTTGAAATGCATCATTAAATAACCACAGAACTGACTAATTAACAGCAACATAATTATTTCCCTGCAATTTCAGGCCCAGTTCCAAAGATTGAACGAGCAGAGATGGATGGCAGCAACAGAGTGGCTATTGTCACGGAGTCCCTGTTCTGGCCTAACGGTTTGTGCCTTGATTACACAATGAATCGAATCTACTGGGCTGATGCCAAACACCACGTCATCGAATCATCAAATTTTGATGGGAAGGACAGAAAGAAGGTATGAAGAGAGAGACTGGCGATACTAGAGGCAAGTGCCTGCAGTTGTTGTGCCCAAACAATGCCATGAAGCAAATTTTTACTTTTCTGGTGTGTTTAAAGGACATTAAGACAACTGCATTCATTATTCACCCAAGTTCAGCACCTCCTTGTATAGTATTTTTACTTTAAAATGGGAGTAATTGTGGGGTTTTCACTTTATTATATAAAAGAGGTCATACTCGTATAAGAAAGAAATGTGATAATATTGGAATTTTAAAATATGTATGAGTTAGTGTGAAACTTGGTCACCCACAGAGATGAACAGACTGAGAACATTTGAGAACAGAGTGCTGCGGACACAAGGTTAACTCTGCTTAAGCTTGCTTTAAGACTGATGTTGCTTGATCTCATATGGTTTACCGACACAAAGGTATGGCGGTTCATTTTTATTTCACCGAACCATGGAGAGGAGCCATTCCTGTAGTACCATTCAAAGTAGCTTTTTTCTCTGTCCCAGTTGGTGTTTTGACAGAAACTGTGAATTGTTTTCTACCTTTCTTCTTCCACTGGGTTTTATGGTTGGGCTCTTGTGAACGAGATTATGAACTTTTCTTTCAATAAAATACTGATAATTTCTAGAGCAGCTGAGTAACAGTTAACCTCTGAAGAAGACTTGGCTCCATGGAGGTAGTTATCGGTAGTGTGAGTGCTCTGGTCTGGCTAGGACTGCACCAGAAAACCACGGAAACTGCAGGAATGTAAGAAATATTTTCTCTGGTCCATTTAGTACAAGCTGTGGTGTTTTCTTTTGAATCAAAACTTCTGTGGTATTGAATGGCAAGTTGTAAAGAATTATTATCATAATATTGACATTAAAGTTGTTTCAACATGAACATTATTTCAGGTGATCAGTAAAGGACTGCCACATCCATTTGCATTGACAATATTTGAGGACGCAATTTACTGGACAGACTGGCATACGAAGAGCATTTCCACTGTCAATAAAATCACTGGAACGGGCTTCATGACAATACATTCAGGACTTCACTTTCCCATGGACATCCACAGGTAAGTGCAGAGAAGAATGCAATTTTTGATGTAAAAAAAAGTCAAGTTGTTCCTGTGTTTAATTATGCACCACACTGTGAAGATATACTGTATTACACATCTTTTCCTGTTGTCAAAATTGGGGTGTACCTTAAATTCGAGGAACATGCACCTTTTTAATTTCTTTCCCAAAACCCACATTCAAAAATTAGGTGCGTCTTAAATTTGTGGGTGTCACATATTCAAAGTAATATGGCATGTGGGAGTGGAGGTAACTCCAGACACTTAACCTTGGCACTACATGGGATGAGTGCCAGCTTCATGCTGCTGCTGCTTTCTCCCTGGTGGGGAGGAGCCTCCGGTACTCATTTGATAGGAGATTGTGTGGGCCTTGACCATATACAGCAATACCTCGCATAGTCCGCGTAATTGGTTCCGCCAATATCCTCGACTGTTTGAAACCGGAATAATTGAGGAACTAAATACATACATACAAAAAATGATAAATGGTGCCCCCCAAAAAATTCCATTTTTCAATAAATAAAACACGATTAATAAATTCAAATGTCTTTATATAGAAGATAATTTTTAAAAATTCATGTTTTTTGCAATTCATTTTTTATTGTCTAAAAATTGCAATAATGATGTCTGCACATTTTTCTTCTTTGGCCTTTTCTCTTCATACATTTCTTTGTAGCAACGAATTGCATTGCTTATCGTTTGGCGAATTGTAAGGCTACGTTCAATATTGGAATCAACTTCCATAATATGCTCTGACAAGGTTTCAACCATTCCAATAATTTTTGATAGTTGTTAAGCTGTTAATTCTCATGCAGGCACTTCAACACAGTCGTCATTGTCTAAGTTGTCCTCCCGTTCTTTCCATACTGCCCTCATATTGCTTGCCATTAATTCATGCCGTGCTTCGCCTATATTTTCGATAACATTCCTGATGTTGTAGCTCTTCCAAAATTCCGTGAAATTAGTGCTCTCCCCACCTCCTCCAGTGATAGGTGTCAGAGCTCAAGAGCAAATGACCCGAGCATGGGTACATATATATACAACGGGGAACCCCAGAAAAAATTGAAATATATATTGTATCGCATAACTTAAAACCACATAAAAATAAACAGAACAAAACGAGACTTGACTGTATAAAGGGAAAAAAACCGATCATTTATGTATTACAATAATTTTGTGTACTAATTTTTTGTAATTTATATTTATTTTGCTCAATTAAAATTTAGTTTGTTTTGAAATTTTCAAACCGGACTATAGTGAATCTGGACTGATTGAAGCTGGACTATGCGAGGTATTGCTGTATACTGTTATAGGTGAATATTGAAGTTTTGCAGGAAGATGCTGCCTCCATCTTCAGGGTGGAAATATGCAAGATGAAGAAAGCATGCTGCAATGAAAGTGGTCACTCTGACCCAGAGTAGGGGGGATAGGAAAAGGAGCCCATTCTGGGCCAATGGAAATGATGGTATGGAAAACAATACCTTTCTGGAGTTCAGTATGGCTTTTGTCATAGGAGTGACACTGAAGATGGGGGTAACATGTCCCTCTGAAGCGTCAGTATTCGTCTACAAGTCTACATGGTGTTATAACACAGAACACCTGAGAAAACCCAGAAACTTAAATCTAGGTTCATAAAATCTGTTCAGCAACTTCACTTACTGAAGAAAGTTGTCTTCTGGGTTTAGGCACCGTGTATTCTTCGTTTTGGCCGACGTTTCGGAGGAACGTAGCGCCTCCATCTTCAGAGCAGTTGAATAGCTGCGGAGAGCAGTAGCTGTGGTGATAGGATGTGGAAGGTGCTGCTTATATACGAAGTAGGCAGGGGGGGGGGTTAGGGAGAACGGACCAATGGGAGCAGTGGAGAGCGATTAAGGCCATATATGGTGTGTGACTAAGGGAGAGGGGGAAACGGCCAGTGAGTACAGGAAACTGAGGTCAATAGCACTAGGAAGTGCGGTAGTCAAGAAAAACCGGTAGGTTGAGGACAGGCTATTGACGTCAATGACATGACGAAGAACTGGTGTGGCTAGTAGGATTCTCTTGAGGGAAAGGATGTTTCACGTCTGTCGAGATTGTTGAGAGCGATAAAGACCATATGATGTGTACTAAGTAGGGGGGGGACGGCCAGTAAATCCAGGAACTTGAGGTCAATAGCACTAGGAAGTGCGGTAGGCAAGAAGAACTAGTTGGTTGGGGACAGGCTACTGACGTCAATGACATGATACCTGGGGACAGGCTACTGACGTCATTGATATGGCGAAGAATTGGAGTGGCTTGTTGTATTTCTCTTGAGGCAAGAGATGAGTGGCTTCCATGACTTGTTGAGACTGAACCCTGTTTCCTTGTTCATGTTGTTCGGATGGAGCTCAATCTCAACGGCCTCCAGGATTATGCGATCTAGATAACGGCT
>NW_019722431.1:682975-688114 GCF_002891405.2 Cryptotermes secundus | reverse complement strand
CCCCCCCTGCCTACTTCGTATATAAGCAGCACCTTCCACATCCTATCACCACAGCTACTGCTCTCCGCAGCTATTCAACTGCTCTGAAGATGGAGGCGCTACGTTCCTCCGAAACGTCGGCCAAAACGAAGAATACACGGTGCCTAAACCCAGAAGACAACTTTCTTTATTGTCATCGCCGTGAAAACTTAAAAACTCACAAACTTCACTTACTGTTTCTCTTTCACAGCTACCACCCTCAGCGACAGCCAGAGTACCGAAACCACTGTGGCGACAACAATGGTGGGTGTTCGCATATGTGTCTTTCCAACAGAAGAGGGTACCAGTGCATGTGTCCGATTGGCCTTAAGCTTCATGCTGACAGGTATGTTTCTTATGAGATTTGGGGTTCAAAAGTTGCATAATGAGGAGCTTCACACCTTGCACTCTTCACCAAGCATACTTAGAATAAAGAAACCAAGTAGGACGAGATGGACAGGGCATGTAGCACAGCTAGCAGAGGGCTTTTGTGAACACAGTATTGAACCTTTGGGTTCCATAAAATGTTGGGAAATTCTTGAGTAGCTGAGCGACTGGTAGCATCTCAAGAAGGACTCAGCTCCATGGAGGTAGGCAGTTAGTTCACAGTGGTGATTGTGAAGATTACTGTCTTTTCTGGGATGTCGTACTGTGTATCGGAAAAATGGGCTGCCTTCATCTTCAGAACAGAATTGTAAGCTGCTCATATGAAAAGTGAAAGGAATCAGTTGATGACGTTTGCCTGGAGGGACTTAGGAAAACCATGAAAAGTGTTAGCCAGGATAGTCAGTGTCCGATCTGAAATCAAAACCAGGCATGCATGTGAAAGTGAGACAAAAGCATTACTGCTTGCTCCAACCTGCTTGATCTCTCGAGTTATCACTGTCACACAGGGAAGTAAGTCTGAATGCCATTGGTTCACCATGCTATTGTCACCCAGCAATAAGGGATATAAATCTCCCTCTTTCCTTTCAGGAGGAACTGTGATTCAACACCAGCCAAACTTCTGCTGTTTGCTCGTAAGAAAGATCTACGCATGCATCAGCTAGAGAACAGCGATGTCGATATGGTGATCCCTGTTGATGGCATTCGATCAGCTGTTGCTCTTGCATGGGACAGTAATTCTGACTCAGTTTTCTGGACTGACATTGAGGCCGACACAATTAATAGAGCACATCTAAATGGAAGTCGGCAAAGAGCGATTGTCAGTTCGAATCTTGGTAAAGAATGCACCTATACCTTTCTGCTCTTTTATAACTTGTAAATCTGATTTCCTCATTTTATAAGAAAGGGAAGGGAGGGGGAAAAGACCGATTTTGGTTAAGTTCACCACGTTTTCTGAAACAATGATAAGTGTTGCCACATACAAATTGGATGGTATGAGAATCAGGATTGAACAAGATTATACATCAGAAGTATGCCAGAAAGGAAAACAAATAGCATTATATAATTGGTTCAGGATTGTATCCAATGGCAGGCTTTAATGTCAGAGGTGCTGAGTGTTTGGGTTCTGCTACCAGAGAGTTAGTTAATTAGGAAGATGAATTTTAGGGAAACAAGTTGCGAGGATGGTGAGTGGATGGAACTAGCTCAGGTTCATATCCAATGGTGGGCTTTGGTGTTAGCCATGTTGAATATTAGGGTTCTGCTGCCAGAGAATTAGTTAATTAGTAAGATGGATCTTAGGGAAATAGGCTGTGAGGACGGGAGGTGGATGGAATTGTCTCAGGATCATGTCCTGTGGCTAACTTTGGTATAGAGAGTTAGTTAATTAGTAAGATGGATCTTAGGGAAATAGGCTGTGAGGATGGGGGGTGGATTGAATTGTCTCAGGATCATGTCCTGTGGCTAACTTTGGTATAGAGAGTTAGTTAATTAGTAAGATGGATCTTAGGGAAATAGGCTATGAGGATGGAAGGTGGATTGAAATGGCTCAGGATCATGTCCTGTGGCTGGCTTTGGTATTAGTAGTGTTGATCCTTCGGGTTCTGCTACTAGAGAGTTAGTTAATTAGTAAGATGGATCTTAGGGAAATAGGCTGTGAGGATGGAACTGGCTCAAGATCATGTCCAATGGCGGGCTTTGGTATTAGCGGTACCGAATTTTTGGATTTAGCTACCAGAGTGGTGTACTGCCTTGGTTCATACCTGCTTTATATTTTGCTTGTTTTAGAGTCACCTGCTGGCCTGGCTGTAGACTGGGTGACTAGGAAACTGTACTGGACAGATGCTGGAACCAGTAGAATTGAAGTGTCCAACCTTGATGGTAGCATGAGAGGCCTACTTGTCTGGGAGGGTTTAGACAAACCCAGGGACATTGTAGTGGATCCTATTGGTGAGTGTGTCATGTGAGTCAGTCCAGTAACGTCTTCTTATAACCTGGTATATCTTCTCTTTCATATGAGTTTTCATTCAACATATGTACTTGTTTATAGATAAAATAGTTTACAGTATATTATTTGCAATCCCCTGATATTCATGGTACTTATATATGCTTAACTGTTACTGACTTCATAATATTTTCAGCTTTCTTCCCTTTTATTTCCTTCTTCCCTCTTGCCTTTTTCTTTTACATTTTCCAGTTAGGTAAAGTCATCCTTATTCTTAATTATTAAGCCATACAGACATATGAAGGAGTGGAGGTGTAGCTCTATGCATTCTTTTCCTTGGCACTAGATGGTGTGTGGTCATCATCATGCTACAGCCACTTTACCCCCAGGGAAAGGGACTGAGGTACCCATTAGAGAGGGGGATGGGTGGCCCCCAGTACCTGTTTGGGCACTGTAATAGAAGAGGAATTTCTTGCCACTCCCAAGAATTGAATCCTAACACCTGAATCAACTAGTCCACACTCTAGTCATCGTACAGCACATTAAATCCCCAACTTGAGCAAGCTGAATCCTACTGGATTTGAGGTTCCTATGGTGGTGACTATGAAGGGATGTGAAGCCATGCAGTCAGGTAGAAGTGGAAGCAAGGTGAATTTCTACCTGACTACATGGCAAAGATACTAAGTACCCTTCATAGTCACTGCTATGAGGACTATAGTTTCAGCATGTATATCCTCTATGGGGACACTACTGTATTCAACATCTCAGAAGGCAATACTCCTCATAACACTAGTAATGTAGCCATCTGAACAGTATTCTTCTGCTCCCATAGATGACGCTGCTTGTTATTTTCTTTTGCAGGCGGTTACATGTACTGGAGTGACTGGGGGGCTGTGCCAAAGATAGAGCGAGCTGGTATGGATGGCTCACAGCGAGCACCACTCATAATTCACAATTTAACATGGCCTAATGGGCTTGCTATTGATCACGACCATGGACGACTCTACTGGGCTGATGGAGGCACCAAAGCCATTGAATTTGCCTTGCTGGATGGAACTGGGCGCACTGTGCTCATAGGTATGAGGCTGTGAGCTTCAAGGTCTGACACTGATTTTGAACAAAATTCCCATTATCTGCAGACAAACAGATGACAGGGCACAGGATGGCCAATACGCTGCTCTGCCCATTTTAACAGGATCACTAAAGACATCCTATGACAATGAACAATTTATTAGGCAAATGCTATAGAGCACAGTAGGTGTTTTAATGGAAGGGCTGTGAGACTTTCTAGAGCGAAAAATGGGAAGGAAAGGCTTTCTAGAGCACAGTAAGTGTCTTGAGGGAAGGGATATGGGACTTCCTAGGGGAAGGGAAAATTTTATGGGAAAACATATTTTAGACAAATACCAACTATAGCCAGAGTGAATCAGACTGAGAATGCAATAAGGTTACATGAGCAGGTTGCAAGGAAGGGAGTAACTCAGATCCATGAGAGAGACAGAAGACAGGCAGAACACTAGGTAGGATTTGAGGTTCTCACAATGATAATTAGGAAGAGTAATAATGCTGTGCAGTCTGCTGAAAGTCAACTGACATTTCAAAGGAACATGTCACCTCCATCTTCACGGTCAAAGAAAAAAGACAAGCAAGAAAGCAACATGAAGCAGGTAGCAAGCATAGTTCTGCTCTGTTTTTGACTTTCAGCAGACTACACAGCATTACATCCTAGAATATATAACTCTTTATCATTACAATAGTCAACATTTTAGTACCTATTGTAACGTGTTTCGTTACTGAATACGCCGTAGAGATCGTTAATTGGTTTATTGAACAATCTACAAATATTGGCTACAATTAATTATCACAGTGTTATGGGTTTCCACACTTTACAAACCCTAATCGCATTCATCTGTTAACACTGTTGCAGGGTTTCACGATTTATAACACTATGCGCAAATCAGTTCACTCTGTCTTCAGTAGTCTACACGTTTACAGTAGGGGAGCTATGTATCACTGTATCACACACTCCCAATTACACAATTACACACACGTCCGGTTCTTCTTTCCGCGACGGCTGCTATACTCCAACTGTAGTCGGCTGACTGGAGAACTATTGATAACACACTCGCTCGTAGGCTTGCTCGGAACTAGCTTGGAACTGAGCTCAGTGATGGCCACATTACAACTGACTCGTAGCTGCTGTGCAGTTCCCTTATATAGCCGCAGTGGTGCCTGTTGCATGCCACGTCACAGTAGGAAGCGGTGCCGCGTCTCCGTGTTTGCGTATAGCCTAGCAACGCTGTTACCTCACGCCGTCTTACGTCACCGCGGAGGGGGGGAGGGAGCGCTGACTCATACGCCACGTCACTGTGGCCTGAGTTGCCACGTTGCTGCTGGGTAGGGAGGGGTTCTCCGTTGCGCAACATGTCACAATACAATATTTTTAATTTAAATGTTGTACACCCGTCCCCACACGCTTAACTTCACGCGGTGTATGCCTCGACTAAATTCAGCGGAATGAGTCTTACATCCCAGGGGTACACGGGTGTTGGCTCGCTTACGTTGTTTTTTGGACGCGGGCTCGATCGGTTAACCCCCTAGCACAGGTTCCACAGGAACACCCTCACTACCTGGCTTCTACTCCCTGACCTCTAGGCTTCCACTCCCTGACTCTCCCGGCTTCCACTCACTGACTAACTCCTTACCCCCGCTGCTGCTTCCAGAAACCACGTTCTTAGCCATCTCGAACTTTCCACTGGGAGGTTTTCATGACCAAATGCACGGACCCCTTC
>NW_019722431.1:662981-679832 GCF_002891405.2 Cryptotermes secundus | reverse complement strand
GTACACCCGTCCCCACACGCTTAACTTCACGCGGTGTATGCCTCGACTAAATTCAGCGGAATGAGTCTTACATCCCAGGGGTACACGGGTGTTGGCTCGCTTACGTCGTTTTTTGGATGCGGGCTCGATCGGTTAACCCCCTAGCACAGGTTCCACAGGAACACCCTCACTACCTGGCTTCTACTCCCTGACCTCTAGGCTTCCACTCCCTGACTCTCCCGGCTTCCACTCACTGACTAACTCCTTACCCCCGCTGCTGCTTCCAGAAACCACGTTCTTAGCCATCTCGAACTTTCCACTGGGAGGTTTTCATGACCAAATGCACGGACCCCTTCCGGTCTGCACACCTTCTAGAAGTTTCTCGAAGCTTCGATCCACAGGTCCTCCACCCCCACAGGCACGGACGAAAGAAGGTATACCTACTCCCCCTTGAATGCAATGGACTCACCAACCTCCCTTCAGTCCCTCGCAACAAAAGGCCAGTTCAGAGGACCATGATCCCTCCGGGGCATCTCACTTCTACAGCTAAACTTAACTGTTACTTACAAACAAATTAGACTTTCCGTGAAGGGTGCATACGGTTACAGTTGCATTAGTTTAAATTCTGTGTGTTTTTTATTTAGAATCCGATCTTCCACACCCGTTTGGTCTTGCTGTATTTGGAGATAAGATCTACTGGACAGACTGGAATACTTCTAGTATCCACATGGCAGATAAACAAACCGGAAAGAATAGGACCATACTGAGGTATGAGTAATCATAATGACCTTTTCAGAACAACTTATACATATTATACTGTTCCCAAGGAACAGCATTAAATTAAGCCAATTGTAAAGTGTTCTGATGACAGTACATGAGATGTGTTACTGACTTTCTGGCAGCTTTGGCTATCATCTGGTATTCTGAACAAATGCACATTATATTTCATACATAATATAGATCTGAGCCTGAAATGAAATATATTGACAATGAATTAATGTATCTGATACATGAAATGTAATGTGTGTGGGGACAGGTCCGGCATATCAGGACTGATGGACGTGCGTGTTTTCCATCGAGGACGTCAGGCAGTCCCTTCCATGTGTCAGGCTATGAATGGTGGATGTTCCCATCTTTGTCTTCTAGCTCCTCTTCCCAAGGGACACACATGTGCATGTCCAATAGGAATTAAACTACTGGTCAGTATTGGTTCTCTAGTAGCCGTACAATAAACTATCTGATTTATATGAACACAATTCAGGGGACCCAAATATATGCCTTCGCTGCTTAGAAAACCTCAAATCTCACATATGTCATAGTTTTGCTGGTATATCTTATATTTATCGAGAATGACTGTTCTGCATTTAGGAGGATGGTCGGACTTGTGCTCTGGGACCAACAAACTCTCTGATTTTTGCTCATCGAGTTGACATACGACAAATCTCATTAGATGTTCCATACATTGTTGACGTCGTACTGCCTCTACCCCCTCTGAAGAATGCCATTGCTGTAGATGTTGACAGGAAAACAGGTAAATTCCAGCAATACTGTATGTTATGATAACAGGGTTGTGTGATGGTATGTTATCTTAACATTGTTGTTTTACAGCATGTTATGAAGTGCTGTGGTTACATGATTAACATTCCTCCTTCATATTATACACAAATATGTACTATCAAACTGTATGATTAAAGGCACTATGCTACAAGTTGGAAGGTTGCGGGTTCAAATACCGATGAGGTCATTGGATTTTTTCAATTGACCTAATCCTTCTGGCCGCACTATGGCCCTGGGGTTCACTCAGCCTCTAACAGAAATGAGTACCAGGAATTAAATAAATAATTTTCCTGGGGAGTAAAGTGCGGCTGGTGCCTAAGGCTGACAACCTTACTGCCATCTTTGAGCCGATTGTCTAGATAATGTGGGACCCTCAACGTCTCACAACCCTATGGGCTTTCATGGCCTGTTACAGGGATAGCTTTACTTTTTTTCTTTTTTACTTTCTTTATGATTAATTTATAGTTCTTACTAATGTCATCATATAGAGAGGCAGTAAAGAGGTAAAGCTGTCCCTGTGCTTAATTAATTAAGAATCACAGCATGAAGGTATATGGGGGAGCGGAGGTATAGCTCCACCGTTCTTGACCTTGGAACTAGATGGAGGTGAGTGGTTAGCTTCATGCCTGGAGTAAGAATCTACTGTACCCATTGCATAAAAGGCTGGGTGAGCCCAGAGCCAGTCTGGACACTGTGGAATAGAGAAAAATATCTTACCTCTGCAGGGAATTGAATCCTGGCCATCCAGCCTAGCCTATTGATATACTGAGTGAGCTATCCCAGCTCTTATAGAAAGACTGTAGCATTGTAAGTTCTTCTGCATTGCATTTCAGGTGACATATACTGGACAGACACAGCAGAAGATGTGATTCAGAAAGCAACACCAGATGGCCAGCATATTGAGAGTATTATAGTGGACGGCCTAGAGACAGCAGATGGTATTGTTGTGGACTCAGCAGGAAGAAAGGTAGTTCAGAAAGTGTAGTCTTATATGCCATTACTTTTGGTTTCAAGCAGGATGTATGCCACAAAATATATAATTCCAAATTCTTTAAAGATGTATGTAATTTTTCAAAATGTAACTGTTCTGTTGCATCTGTTTTCTGTTCCTTACTGTGGACCTCTTAGAGAACATTCAAGTATATTATGAACTTTTCTCTCTACCATTATCAATACATCCAGTATGCATGGCTGTTATAATCGTGTGCATTCGTAATTAGAATCCTCATTCCTAATACTTTCTTTAAGTAATTAAATGAATAAATGTTTTCTTAAGTTGAGTGTTGTGCCTGTTTGAACTTCTCTGCATTGCAGTATTAACAAGGAAAGCAATGATATCTCAGGTGAACAATGAGTGCTCTTCTAGCAGACAGTATACATTATGTTTCCCAGATATATTGGACGGATGCTGGGCGTAACAGCATAGAAGTGGCTGAATTAGATGGGCGCAATCGTAAGGTTTTAGTTTGGTCTGGTCTGGAATCACCACGAGCTATCGCTCTCCATTACCACCATGGACTAATGTACTGGTCAGACTGGGGCAGCAACCCTCGCATTGAACAAGCTGATATGGATGGTGATCACAGGTTAGTGTGAGTGATAGGAAAAAGTAATACCTCTGTGCATGGAATATGAGGCTGGGTAGGCCCCAGGGCCAATCTTGATGCTATGGAGAGGAGAAATATTCCCAGCATATGCTTGAAATTGAACCCTGTTTTCCTGGTTGGTCACAATATTGACTGAGCACACAAGTGACTTTTAAAATTGGCTCCTGAAATTTTATACTGATTTTTTTTTATGAAACTGGAAGATAATAACATGATAACTGTGCAAAATAGTTCGACATGATATGATAATGACTAAATGTAACATGATGCATGAAATTTGTGTGGTAACATAGAAAACACATCTGTTGATATTGCAACTGCAAACCAAGCATGGTGGACTAACAGTAACACACTTCCCTCTCCTGCGAGGTACCCAGTTCAGACATTGGACAAGACACTGCCTATCCTGACTTGACTATCATCACACTTTCTTTCAGCCATTCCAGGAAACTTCTGGGACAACACATCATAAAGGCCATGACTGCTTCCTCTTTGATCCTTTCCAGTTCAACACACACAATCATACCTTTCAAAGTTCTGTCACCTTCCAGCTGATACATCACTGTTATAAACTCAACTATCTGTGAAGCTTTCATGGTGGCTATGTTGGGCTATCAGCCATGGCTGACAGTCTGACAGGATTTTATCACTTAACTTCATGAAGCAGAGTCCTTGAGAAGCTAAAAGTCATTCAGATGGTCAGTAAATTATCTTTCATTACCATCCATCAGTGATCCCTATCCTGAGCCTGATACATTCAATCCACACTCTCAAACCATATTTATGTAAGATACATTTTAATGTTATCCTTCATTCTATGCCTGCTTCTCCCAAACTGTCTTTTCCATTCACGCTATTCGAATAAAATGTTGCATGCATGTATCAATTTCCCCATACATGCTACATGCACCATCCATCTCCTTGATTTGATTACTGGTAGAGTAAAAATTATGAATCTCAGCAGTGTGTACTAAAGATAAACAAATGAAACCTGTTAGATTTGGGATTCTCATGGCAGTGAATATGTACGTTACTGTATTGTGGGATTTGATGATGTAGATAAGTCTGGTCTGTAGATGTCTGGTAGATAAGTACTAACATTTTGCTGAGACCTACTGTCTCCATCTATCAAATCAGACTGCGTCACAACCCAAAGGATCATAATCTTTAAACCGATTATGTTATGAAGAGTACTGTCCTCTGGGATGTGACGCTGTGTAGCCTGGCAGAAGTTTGCCACTGTTTTTGAGAAACATTGCCTCTATATTGAGACTTGAAGAGTAAGCTAACCAGGCAGCTAAAAGAAGCAGGTGGCTATTTCCTTGGAATACACTTCAGTCCTGATGATGAAGTCAGTGTGTTCCAAACTACATGGTATCGTGTCACAGACAATATTACTGTCCATAATCACCACCGTGAGAACCACAAATCCAACTATTTGGTCTAATTTTTCAAAATTCTTGGAAGTACTGAAGGAATTTCAAAATTGTGCTTTCAGGTTAACGTTAATATCAGATGGTTTGGGCTGGCCCAATGGGCTGACTATTGACAGACCTGCTGGTCGCTTATATTGGAATGATGGGCAATGCAAGACGATTGAGAGTTCTGATCTGTCAGGACAAGATCGTCATGTTGTGGTGACAGACGTACCTCACCCATATGGACTGGTAATAGTGGGAACTCATGTGTACTGGACAGACTGGCAGACAAAGGCCCTACACAGGGCTGATAAGATCAAGGGCACTGAGAGTACAATCATCAGAGGGAAACTTGAGGGACTGATGGATGTAAGGTCTGTACAGGTAAGGCCAACCAAGACAGATTTGAGGAATGTAACTACATTGTGTGTTATTCATTCAATGAACACACAATTTTTGGAAGTATACTGCTCACTCAGATGGCTAAATCACTAGAATGCAAACACAATAGTGAGGAAGGTCATATCTGTACATCCATTTGCATGTTTAACCTCTAACACTGCTCATTTGGTTTTCATAGAATCTGGTATTGAGTGTTTACCCCAAAATTATCAGCCCTATTTTATTTTATTACATTTGAGGTTAATGGTAGTGAAAATGAAGACTGCAGCTTTTAGGCTCATAACACTGTACAGTCAGGCAGGTGGGTACCAATGTAAAAATTATCCCTGGACCTAATTAATTAAGCACCAAACCATAATGATATATGGGGGAGTGGAGGTTTAATGTAAACATTCTTAACCTTGGTACTGGATGCAGGTGAGTGGTCAGCTTCATGCCTCTGCTGCTTTAGCCCCAGGGGAAACAGCCCCTAGTATCCCCTGTATAGGAAGCTGGCTGCCTCCCAGAGCCAGTCTGGATGGGCACAAATGTATTGGAGTAATATACTGCCTCCATCTTCAGGGTAAGCAGTGGAGGCAACATGCTTCTCTGAAACATTGCTGACTAATCATCAGACTAGAGGGTGTGCTATAATTCAGAACAACACAATTAAAATTTCATTTTGGTTTATACTGGTTCAGTGAAACCCCTACTTTATACAAATGTGAATCAGAATTTATCAGTGATATCAGAAATGTTTCACTGCAATAAAAATTTGGACATCATATAATATATGTTGCTTGTCAAGATTTACAACTTTTATTTGAAGAACGTTTTATTTTTTATATTTAGATATACAAGGAAGAATAATTTCTGACACTCTACTGTGATATCTACAGCTTTGCAGCACTGTATATATGCAGTAAATAAACGTCAAAGCCAAATCACAAAGAAGACAACTGGGAAAATCTATTTCTGTTCCACTTATATTATTGGCACTATACAATTGCTATGGCAACCATATTTTATAAACATAAGAAAAATATGCATTACATTTGAAGCATTCCAACAATTAAACACATCTACTTGCATCAGAATTTATGAGGGTAAGTCAATAAGTAAGTTACAAATGGATATAGAACTTAAACAAATACGAGTACTGATTTGAAAAATGCTTTTATTTCTCAACATAATCTCCCTGTACATTGAGGCACTTGTCCCATCATTTCACAAGCCCCTGAAAACCAGTAGCATAAAATTCTTTGGGCTGCTGTCAGAACCAGGCATGTTCACACGGCATGGCATACCTCATAATGCATGACAGGTTAGGTTTTCACAAAGTCTGTACATCATTGGTGCCGAGCATGCTGACCCCACAACACAAAATGCAAAGAATGGGTCTGGAATTACAGCATCTCCATCGCTACCACGATGAAGGACATGATATGCTAGCCCAAATTGTCACAGGTGATGAGTCTTGGGTTCACCATTACCAGCCTGAGACAAAGCATGCATCAATGCAGTGGAAACGTCCTGCGTCACCTGCCAAAAAAAGTTTAAGGTGACACTATCCTTCAGGAAAGTGATGCTGTAGAAAGCTGTATAGAAAGGGAAGTCACTGCCTGGTTCCGACAGCAGCCCAAAGAATTTTATGCTGCTGGTTTTCAACTGCTTGTGAAACGATGGGACAAATGCCTCAACGTACAGGGGGATTATGAGGAGAAATAAAAGCATTTTTCAAATCAGCACTCTTATTTATTTAAGTTCTATATCCATTTGTAACTTACTTATTGACTTAAATAGAGCTGGTAAATGTCTCAGCAGTACTAAGTTCCTGGTACTCCAAACAGTGGGCACATTTCAGAAACTGGATTTCTTTTGTCATCAGGCTGAAAGGAGGGAATGAACCTAGTCAGTTGGATCCATAAGAGACAGCTGATTTTATTCACTGAACAAACTAAGTCCATAATGTTGGCTTCTGGTTGGATGATGGAAAAAGCTCAGAAACTCTTTAATACTAAGAGTGATATATGAGGGTTGTTCAGATGAAATCTGTAGGTGGTGCTGTCAGAGTTGAGTCAGATACATCAGAACTGCATTGGTGCAGTGGTTCTGTCAACAGCCCAGGGAGTTTTCATGAAAGTGATTCATCAGCTGGTGTGTCAGTGGCCAAGGACCATTTTTAATGGCCTCTAATTTTCCGTCCAGTATAATCCCTGAACGGGTTTCATTTGAATAAGCCTTGTTTTGTTTTGTTGTTTATTGGAGAGGGTGGGTTTCCCCACGCACTTAGACCAGATATTGGTACATTGTGTGTCCCCCTATGATATTCTACCAGTCTCTATACCCTACTGGTACTGGTGCGTACCATCAGTCCCGACTCAGCCAGCGAGTTCGGCCTCTACAGGCTCAGCGGTATCTCGATGCTTCTCCCATCTACCAGAGGCGTTAGAGACTACTGTTGGGTGGGAAATGTCCTGAATTTGTCTCAGAGGTCCCCTTGGGACATGAGGTTCTTTTACGTGCCATAAAGTTATGACACAGGACCCATGGCTTAAAGCCCCTCTCGGAGGACTTGTTCCCTGAATTTTTCCGCCCTTAAAAATTCTGCCAGCTTTGAACCCGCGTACCTTGAGTCACGAGGTGGGAACGTTACCCCTAGACTATGGAGGCTGCTTTGAATAAGCCTTACACCACTGTCAGAACCCTTTAGAAACATTGAATATTTGCTTATGAAAATAACAATCTGCCCCTAGTTGCACTCTAGAAATTAGAGACTGCACTGTGTTGGAACATAAAAGCAGCTGTTTGTCTGTCCGACTGTGTGTTCCCCACCCACTGCAGGTGGACAACGTCGCAGAGAATGCTTGCGGGACAAATAATGGAGGATGTTCACACCTCTGCCTGAGGAATCCTTCCAGCTACACATGCGCATGCCCAACAGGCACTGTACTTCGTGAGGATGGACGCACATGTAATACAGTTCCATCGACATATCTCCTTTTTGCAACAAGAAGCACTCTGGCCAGGGTATCACTTGATACTCCTGAGCTATGGGATGTCACTCTGCCCATACCGGATGTTCATAATGCCATCGCAGTCGACTTCCACTGGAGAAATCAGAAAATATATTACACAGACGTGTTTCTCGATATCATCAGGTAAGGCTATATATAGGTCATCTTTATCACTTTCTCTCTTCTTCATCCAGGACCATTTTTGCTTGATATGGATTGATGGATTAACATCTACAATCTCTTGTATCTCCACACACCAAATCTTTCCTTTTCAGTTTCTTGCTAGATTTTATCTCTCTTCTTGACATCTTCCAGTATTTGGCTCTATGTCCAAAAATGTCAGTTTTCTTTCTTTTACAGCATTGATTATTTCATCCACATATCTTATTTTATTTGGCTACTGCATTCACAGTTCAAATTTGTAGTTCTTCTGTTTGTTCATGTTTTCTGTAGAGGGGTTATCTAATGAGGCTGTCATTATCTGGACGGTACAACATTCATTTGCAGGACTAGCAATGACTTGGAAAGAGTGTGGAAGAACATGGTCACAGCCTAATTGAGGTACTAACCTGGAATTTGCTTGGCAGGACTGCTGGAAAGGGGGGGGNAAAAAAAAAACTCCATCCAGAACAACCAGCATCCCAGCCAGAATTCAAATTGCGCACCTCCTGAATACAAGTCTAGAGTGTCAATTCATGCATTTGGTTTCCTTATAAATCCCTCTTTCTACTCACTACTGGACATGACACAGAGCCAGTTCCATCCACATCTCTGAGATTCATCTTAATGTTATCCTCCCATCTCCTCCTTGATCTCCCAATTGGACTTTTCCAAAATTCTGTAGATATTCCAAGCTACATGTCTAGCCCATCATAACGTCCTATATTTGAGTATCAAAACAATAAGGTGACCAATATAAATCAGTTTGTTTCCATTATGTTTAAATCTACTTTTACAAAAATGGCTTGGCTAAGGTAGCACTCTGCTTGTTCCAACAGGAGTGTAGACATGCACAATGTAACGAACACTGAGACCATCATCTCCACGAATCTCACAACTCCAGATGGTCTGGCTGTAGACTGGATCGCAGACAATATCTACTGGACTGATGCTGGCCGCAAGGTGCTTGAGGTGGCGCGATTAGATGGTTCGTCACGTAAGATAATCATTCGAGATGGTCTTGATGAACCAAGGGCCCTAGCAATGTTCCCCAGGAAAGGGTAAGGAACTTCATGCTGCTTGCTTTATCTTGGGTAACTTATCAATTGCATAGTCTTTACACTGTCAAATGGTAAGATTATGGATAACAACAAATAAATATATAATGAAAATCTCTACTTCTGAAATAAAATCTGTGTGTGTGTCAGTGCCCTAGATGTGCTCCTTAATCCAAACATATTACAGTCTCTGGATGGTAAGAACACATGCCACAGACACCTGTCCACACATCATATTCTGGATCTGTCTGTCCATTCATGGTCTTTCTTCTGGCTGATATACTCACAGCCATACTAAACTGTCGTTATTTAGTAAACTTCACTAGTTTTCATGACCCATGACATACAAAAATTGGATCACTGAGCACTGTTCTTTGGGGCAATGGAGCAGCAATGTTAAATATGTTCTAGTGTCATTAACTCTGTGACTTTAGTCCACAAGCGAACTATACCAACCGAGCAAATGCCGCTTGTCGGCGAAGTTAGTACCAACTTTAGCATATAGAGGGTGTTGTGTGGTCAGTGTAACGGATCCCCACAGCCGTTCATTTTTGTTTTCTAAACTGGAGCCACTATTTCCTTAAATAGCTCCTCAATTATCCTCATAAGACTGAGTAGACCCCGTTCTAGGCCCACCATTTCTCAGAAAATCTGGTAGTGCCGGGAATCAAACCTGGACCTCTGGATCTGTAGCCAGGAACTCTGACCACTAGACCACAGAGGCGGTCCTCTTAGTGTTATTACTACTCAAAATAAAATGAAAACCAGCTTAGGTGTAAATGAGGGAGGGTTCACACTGTTTAGAGCTTTCCAGCTTCTTCAGTGCTATTAACATCACGCTTGATGTAAATTAAAAATTTTCTTCATGGCTTATTTTCTCCTCTAACTTGCTTCTAGCCTTTCTGTAAAGCCAAGAATTTGGAGAGTACGTATCGGAAATTCTTTAAGGAACTTTTAACCCTTTAATGCACATTGGTTACTGTATGTACCACTATAAAGTTTCTGTCTCTAGCATTGAGGACAAGACTCTTTTATGAAATGGACCCAGTAATGATCTGAGTGCCTAGGACAACCAGATGCTGTCCCCCATGTCAGTACTCAGCATGTATCACCTGCTTTAAAATTATAACTCTGTAAGTGGTTCCCAGAATGTGTGTGTTTATGTGTTTCATATGATTCTCAGTATGAAAAACAACTCTTTCCCTAAACAGCATTAACTGATTGGTCTTTATGATGGAGATGGACTGTATTTCCTGTGAGGTACAAACTAATTTTTATATATTATTTAGAACTTCATGCTCCAAAGAGTTAACTGATGATGACTGTACACTGCAGGTATTTGTACTGGACTGACTGGGGAGATAACCCGAAGATTGAAAGGTCCTTTTTGGATGGATCATCTCGTCGTGCTGTAGTTGATACTGATCTTGGCTTTCCA
This sequence comes from Cryptotermes secundus, assembly GCF_002891405.2. NCBI lineage: Eukaryota > Metazoa > Arthropoda > Insecta > Blattodea > Kalotermitidae > Cryptotermes > Cryptotermes secundus. The sequence goes on along the minus strand of NW_019722431.1, from coordinate 669,218 downwards.
AATGGGTTAGCACTCGACTATAATGCCCGTCAACTCTACTGGGCTGATGCGCTGAGAGATCGTATAGAAACATCTGATCTACATGGCAGAAACAGGGTCCAGCTTGTTCCTGAGGCAACACACCCTTTTGGACTCACACAGGTTTGTTTTTAATGAGACAACACATCTGTTCTTGTGAAAATATTCCCTTTCATTCTGGTAGATGCTTAATGGGATCCATCCTCTGTCAGCTAATCATAAACTTAAACATCTTCCAGTATGGAGACCATATCTATTGGACAGACTGGTACAGAAAGTCAGTTGAACGAGCAGACAAAACAACTGGACAGGACCGAATAGTTATTAGAACAGATCTGGATGGTGTAATGGAGATCCGAGCAGTGGCAGCTGGGAGGCAGATGGGTTGGACTCCATGTGCAGTCCATAATGGTGGCTGTACGCATCTGTGCTTGTTCAAACAAACGTTGTATGTGTGCGCATGTCCTGACACACCAGATCAAAGGCCGTGTTCTACAGGTAAAATGAATGCTTCAGTGAACCCCCTAAGAATTTCTTTAAATAGGGTCCTGCCACCCTTTGCAACTGCATACAAATGGCAGCAAGTCCCTGATGCTCTGATGCTGCAGTGTGGTTACAGAAACTGTTTTCAATTTTTATCTTCTTTGATATATATTGATACAAATATGGATAATCTGGTCAAAGAAAGAGTAGCAATCTTACTGTTTAGGGTTAAAATAAAGTAAGGGAAAAGACAAAGCAATTTTAGATAGGACAATATACACTATTTTCAACACATGAGTCATGTGTGACTAAAGCAATAAGAACAAGACTGGTACAATACATAGCAGAAAATGAAAAGTGATCAAAATATTTTTATTAGAAAACCTTATGAGAAGAGGTAAGTCGAGAGACATAGTATAAATGGAAAAATAATGTTAAAATGATTCTTACAGAAACATTATGAGCACATGGATTGGATTAACTGGCTCAGAATAAGATATAGCGGTGGGGTTTTGTATATGTGTTTAATATTTGGGTACCATGCTGAAATATCTTGACCAACTAAATAGCTATAAACTGCCTGCAGAATAGTTAGTGTCTTTGACATTTTGTCAGTCTTTTTTTCTTGGCTGGTTAGTAGTTAGTTACTTGCTTCAGCTGTTAGAGGGTCTTCATTGCTGTGGTTGTGGCTTATGGCCCCCCCCCCCACAGGCATGTTCACTGGCCACATCACCCTCTGTCTTCCCGGAATGGGCTATGATTTTTCCAGTAGTGTACTTAATGGCACTCACAGTAGCTGAGGCTACATAGTGTATGATGACTGGATGACATTAAATAATGAACTGAAAATGAAGGGGAAGGAAATGATCATGACCGACTATTTGCCTGGAGGGACCAAGAGAAATCATGCAAACTATCAGTCAGGATAGTTAGTGCTCAAGCTGGAATTTGAACTAGACACATCCCAAATGTGAATCAGAAGCATAACCACCTGATCTAGCTTGCCCAGTAACAAGGGTTAGGATCATCATCGTCATCACCACCACCATCATCATCATCATCATCATCATCATCATCATCATCATCATCATCATCATCATCATCATCATCATCATCACAGAACAAGGTCATCAGCCTTCCAACCAACACCCAACCTGGAGGACCAGGTCCCTGTATTTATGTCCCTCAGTGACAGGGTGGTCCAGTTATAACCCCAAGCATTGGGTGCCCTTCTGATTGCCTCCTACAGTTTGCAGGGCTACAGTGGAGGTATTTTAACCTGTCTCCACATGGGGACATGCGTTAAGAGTGGAATCCATATTTTAGAAGGGGTTACTATAGGGCTGAGAAACTATTTTTAATATTTTTTACTTCAGTGTCACCTAATGTAAGATGGTAACATGAAATGGTCAAATTTCCTCTGACAGAACCAAGTGTAGTGGTTCCTAATAAGAGGATCCCGGAATCAGACGATGCTGACGAATATGACGATGACGAGGATGAACCAGTCATCCAAATAATACAACCAAAGAACAAAGCTGACTCAACCAATGAGAATGTGTACGAAAAGCCAGATGAAGGGAAGAGCACCAGCGAGTTCCCATCTCATGTGTTCATAACAACCATCGTGTTCTGCCTGGTCGCTGTGGTGGTCATCATAATCATCATAGTATTGTACATCCGTCATGTACATCAAAAGAAGTACCTCTACGCGACTGGGAGAAGTGTACTCACGTTCTCAAATCCAAATTACAACGCGTCCAGTTCAGATGTCGGACCAAATGCCAGTCAGGCAGATAAGAGGCCGTTTCTTTGGAAAAGGCTAAAATATGACAAATCGCAGGTATGTAATCAAACACCTTGACCAGTGGCTTAACATTCTGGCATGCTTTGGTGGTCGTGGACATTTGCAACTCTGGGAGACTTTTACCTAGTATGAACTATCTAATTTTGTGGTGCAGGGTCTTTCTTGAAAAAGCTGATAGTTCCTTAATCTCCTGTTTTTATAAAACCCCAATCTCACCATCTGTATACATCCTGAATGAGTTTAATCCAGGCAACAACTTCAAGTCCTATTTCCTAAGTTTCATTTTAATATTATTCTCTCGTTTACACCTGTGTCTCCCAAATGGTTTCCTCTCTTGAGACTTTCCAGCTAAAATTTTGTTTGCATTTCTCATCTCCCCATGCAGGCTGCATAATCCATCCATTTCATCCTCCATAATTTTATTAGCATTATCATCATGCAGCGACAGGCACAAATCATGAATCTCTTCATTGTGTAATTTTCTCCATCATTCTGTACTTCCTCTCTATAAGGCCCAAATATTCTAGTAAGTACCTTGATTTCAGATACCCTGAATCATTTTCCTTTAGGGTGAGACAGCAAGTTTAACACTAGTGCAAAACAACAGGCAAAACTCGTTTTTTGTTGTTGTTGTATATTTTAATTTTAACATGTAGGATTTGAGGCTCTTACAGCGGTGGTTATGAAGAGTTCTATATCCTGGGATGTAATGCCATGTAGTCTGTTTAAAGTCAAGTGAAGCAGGTACCAAGCAGTGCTGCCTGCTTAACACTGGTCTCTTGCCTGGCTTGTTCTTTGACCCTGAAGATGGAGGTGACATGTTCATATAAAACTTTGGTTAACTTTCAACAGACTAAATGGCATTATATCCCAGGAGACAGAACTCTCAATTTTAAAATTTTAAATTTGTGATAATAAAATTCCTTTATGAGGATGTTTTGCTGTATTGACGTTTTCCAAGAAGCTCTCTAATCGACTCTTCAATTTGCAGGAAAGAGTGTACAACGTCCATGAAGACAAACAAACCACAAGTCCAGAAGTTGTTTCTCTGATCCCCAGTGTGGTAACCCCAAACAGCCGTGCTGACGCAACCCCCCCAGAGCGCATTGCAACTCCCCCACCCACGCCCCCTCAGAGACTGGACAGCATAAGTTTAAAGGCAGGGTGAACACAAATTAGATGCCAGTTGTGGGGTTGGTATTAAAATATTACAGCAGAGAACCATCCAACATTAGGAGATTCAAATAGCTAGGCTGTAAATGTCTGTAACACTGTTGATACAACTGAACCTGTGCATTGCCGTTTTTATCAGATATTTAACTGATGGTAATTGGCTTTAAAAGTGCTCAGTGTAACCACACTGATTAGGACAATTGATAAAATAATCCATATTATCAATGGAGGAGAAGGGAATCCAAACACAGATTGGCTTCCAGTTCTGTTATCGTCAAGTATCTTAAGTTTGGTATGAGCCATTGATTATTTATTACCGAGTTTTTGGTTGTATAAATGTCAGTCCATATACCGGGTGTAAACACCCGCCCATTTTATAACTGAGACGAAGAGCCAATTTGCTAAGACTCAGAAACAGTTCTTGGAGTCACAAGATATGGCCAGAGTTAGCATGAACTTGCTTCATCAGTTTAGAGGTAAAGCAATGACAAAGAATGTAACCGAAGCACAACATGAATCATGAGTACAAAGAACCATTCGGTAAATGTCTTTGTTAATTTTTCCTTTGAAAATACTCAATTTGATTGTCAATGTCAATTTAATGTAATGTATACAGAAAATGCAATTTTTCTGTTTCATGCTGCAAGTCTAATAGAAAACACCCAAGCATATTACAAACTTTATCATGCACAATGTCGAGCTTCTTATGGCAGTGACTGTGGAAAGTATGTCTATTCCTCATTACATGCAAGTTTGAGAATTCCATTTGATTTTAATGTGCTCTAATAATTCAGACAACTTTCTTGTTAATGCGAACTGCTTGTTGGCCGATCGACAGAGATATGGAGAAGGGGGAGTAGGGTACCATGTGAATGACAAAGGGGGAACATGAGGGGAGATGGGAAAATTTGGATGAGCTGTGCAACCTCTCCTGCGCTCCTACTACAATCACTGAGGAGATAAGGAAACCTTCAGTACAGTATATCCTTATGTTAGATTTATATGATTTTGCAACCTGACTTTTTTTGGAACTTTACTGGTGCATAAATTATGGAGTACTTGTCCTTTGGGATCTGATACCATGTTGTCTGTTAGAAGTTCACTGATGTTTGAGAGTAACCTACTGCCTACATGTTAAGCGTTGAAGAGTAAACCAAGCAAGCAAAGCACAGAGAAAACTGCATGAAGAAAACATTGTTTTGACATAGGCCTGGAAATGAATCCAAAGAGAATTTACAGGAGGAAAGAGATGAGTAACTAGTGCTTGTCCTGTAAAGGTCCATATTTTCAAAAGAGGAGAGGTAGGAGATGGTGGGAGAAAAGTGGGGATCAAGAAAGCAAACAGGGGCTGTGGCATGAAAGCAACACCTCTGTCAGCTTCACCTGCACCTTTTTTCTTGGCTGTTTTCTCCTTTATAGATTTTCTGCATGCATCTTACCCTGCTTGATGGTTGCTTGACTTATACTCTGACCATGAAGAGGGAGGCAGAATGTTTCTCCAAAATGGTGGTACACTTCTACCACACTATATGGCAACATATTTCAGAGGACAGTATTTTTCTTACTCTGGACTCTTGTCAATATATACAACAGCCAGGGCTCTTAATACAGGGTCTGAGTACTGCTGTAGAGTTCTGGATGCTGCTTGAACCCCAATTCCAATTCTTTCTTTTAATTATTTGAGTAATTAAGCATTATTCCTCCTTTAAAGTTTTAGTTACTACTTACTGAGATAAGGACAAATAAGCAACTGTATCCTGTGTGAGGCAAGGTCACTTTTACTAGTAACCATATAAGAACTGTGAAATTGTAATGGGTTGAATGGCTGCTGGTGCCTACCCTGACTGACATGAATCGATTCCATGCTCTCCCACTCTATTCTTTAAGATCCTCTTTCATATTATCCTCCCATCTATACCTAAGTTTTGTAAGTGGTCTCTCCATTTTAGGTTTTCTGACAAAAATTATGTATGCCTTACTTATCTTACTTATCATGGATTACTAAAACTATAAAAAATGTAAATAAGAAACATCTACTCCCCAGCATATAAAATGTTAAGCCGTTAAGAAAGAAATTTCCTCTACTCTTCCTGCATAAAACAAAAATGTCTGCCTAATACTGCCATGTCTGATGCATATGTATGTACACCCAGGATCGATGCAATTCTTGTACCTGGCGGGCTTACTCCTTTGTGAGAATGAACTCATTTGTCTTTTACAGAAATAGTTTTTCAGCACAGACACACTTAGACTGTGGTCTTCTGAGTTATGTCATGGGTTAACGATGTTTCAGAGGTATATGCACCTTTCACCTTCAGGACTAAAGCATAGACAGCAAGCTTCTCTGACATGCTGGTAGCCAACGTCCAGACTGTAAGGTAGCACAATCCAGAAGACCAAAATCTAAAATCTTCACTGCCATGAAAACCTCAAATCTCAAAGGCAAAATTACCAGAAATTAATACCTTCTTGTTGATATATTAACCATTAGTTTTTAAGCGATTTAGAACCACAGGGATAGGTTTATAGAAGTGCAATTCAGTTACACAGAGATATTGACTGAAAGAAATGCAGTTACAAATATTATTTTCTCTCATCATCATCATCAGTAATCTGTCAAGACGACAGGTCCACAGTCTCTTTCAAAACAATTCCTCCACTTAATGCGATCTAGAGCTTTCTCCTTCAAATGACAGTATCCTCTTCTGTCCCCAAGGTCATCCAGCATCTTCTTACGTCTTCTTCCTCGTCTTCTT
>NW_019722431.1:625658-662380 GCF_002891405.2 Cryptotermes secundus | reverse complement strand
TCTGATCTGATCCATGTACAATTTGCTAATCAATCTTCTTTCATGCCAATCGATACCTGTTTCTTTCAGGATCTGCATTAATTTGGTCCAGTTTACCCGGTCAAATGCCTTCTGCCAGTCTATGAAGCAAACACACAGTTCTTCATCTATCTCCAAAGTTCGTTCCGCTATAATTCTCATCATCCCAATTGCATCCCTGGTTCCTTTTCCTCTTCTAAATCCAAACTGATCTTCTCCAAGAACATCCTCTATTTTCTCTAGCAAAAGGAAAAAAAGTATCATTCTGATATATACACTGCCCTGAACACTGGTTTCCTTCACATTTTCCCCCCATTACAGGTATCCCCCCAGTTTATGTGAAAGTTGTGTTCTCAAGTGGCTGCATTAACTCAAAATTTTTGTTATGCCTTTGGTTTCATTGCCTTTCATTTTCATTTAAAAATAAATAATAAATTATCTGCAATGCCATTCATTTCAGCCATTTACCAGTTCTGATTTTCCTTGTCAGACAAATAATTTCATTACTTCTTATTAATAAATATAGATAAAATTTACATGAAACTGGATTAATTCAAAATGTGCCCAAGCTGGGAGCGGGGATACTTGTTTCATACATGATTCAGATATTTCCTCTGTCACTACTTTGGCATGGCTGACTGCCCAAGAAGATGTTGCTGCATTTATTTGCTGAGAAAGTTTCAGATCTTAACATAATTCTGAATACAAATTTGGGACGTTTAGGAAAGTTTAATAAATTCACTGCTGGAGTAAATTAGATGGGGTCCTGCTCCCCATAAGAAGTTCTCTCACTATGTGGAACAGTTATATCTCTTTTCCATAACACTTAAATTCACTGTATGTTGACACTACCTAATCATCAATTTAAATGTTATTTATATATAATGTTGCGTTACGTCTTAATAGACAAGTCAGTACGCCAATTGATTCTAGATTTATTTAACCCAGGGCTGCCCAATTTCAAACCCCTGAGGGGCTGTACTGTGCCTTATGTATCTATCCACAAGTTGTAATATAAAGACTACACATTTCTCTCCCAGGATACTACTACAACATACTATAATATCTTCCCTACAGTGATCAGAACTGTAAAGCACAGGCATGTGGATAAGCTGAAGCCTACAAAGTCAAATAAAAAATATTTATTTAAATTTAATATATTGTATTGTTATGTACTAAAATTATAAAAATTAAAGTGGCTAATTAAATGAGCTAGCAAGTGAAGTAAAATGGATCAATCTTTTTAATTCAAGGGGTCAGGTAATGCAACCATGCCAAGTGTGTAAATAAGTGATCAAACAGCATTGCCAGACCGAATGTGCCTCAAAACGAGGAACCCAAAGTTTGCTAGATTGTATCAGTATTGCATACAATCAGCCATATAAAATCAATTAAAAATGTGGAATTTTTAGTAGGAAATTTTTGTAAAGTATTTTGTGACAAGGTTTGCCACATTCTTAAAAGGAGTGAAACAGTTAACACATATTTTGAGAGATGGAAGGATACACTAGTGGGCTACACAAAACCAGCTGGTATGCCACATGTGGCCCACATGCCACTAGTTTGACAGCCCTAATTTAATCAATCAGTGAAAGGATATCTCCAAGAATTACATTTCTCTTGTCATTGCTTTACCTTCCAATTGCAGCAAACATAAGACTTCAGAGAAATACAAAGACGTTCATAATGAATTATACATATCCAAAATGTTATAGGGCTACAAAGAAATATTTAATAAGAATGACATGGTGGTCTGGCAGCAGAACTCAAAGAAAAAAAAGAGTTCTTTCTGGATCAATTACACTGCTGTCGCACTGACTGATCACATTTCACAACTAACAAAGCAAAACTATCAGCAGCATTTACAAATGGACTGACAAGTCAGAAATTTCTGCTGTAGACCAGTACCAAACTTTCTTTATACTACCACGCTACATAGAAATTCATTAAGATTGCAACATATACACACTGCCTTCCTGATGTGTGTCATCAGTTTACAGTGACATTTTGGATTTGTATGATTCACTGTGAAATGCCTCGCAAGGCAAAGTGTAAATGTTAGGGAACGGACGAATAAGTGCTCAAGTGACATATACTGACATATGAGATGGATCTGGAACGATGTGATAACACGTGACGTGCTTGGAGGGCAGCTAATATGACGTGTCCTATCATCATAAAATGGAAATGCTTATTGTACTTTATGTGTTACGATTAGTTAAGTGTGAATATATTTTGTTCATTTTTCCTAGATGATACCTTTGGATAGCTTCCGAAGTACAGATACTGGTTTTAGCATTAGGAAATATTTCTGTATTGACAACCGGAATGTGTGCCAGTCAATAAAAGCTCAAATATGTCTTGACAGTGTAAATGCATAACTGAAGGGACAGATTGCAAAGTCAGAATTAACGTAATGTGACCATCCCAATTAGTACATTGAAGGTCATATTTTGTGTAAATATATAAAAGCTAATGCATTTTTGTGTACCTTCTTCTGCACTGTTATTATACTGTATTTTGGATTAAAACAACACATAGAAGTTTAATAATTACGAAACTTGTGTCATGATATTATGAAATTTGATATTTGATCAGTTTTAACTTTTTAATATACTATACTTGCCAAAATATAAGCCAAACTTTCCATCTTCCCCCATACTGACATCTTTAAAAATCAGGATGTGGCTAGTAAGTGGGTCTTGCAGGAACAATGTATGGCCTTGGCCCAGTAAAGGTACATAGCTCGCTGTTATGAAAAAGAGAAGATGCTTTAGCTTGGATTAAACAATATGTCGATCCAAATTCAGTTTGAATCAATGTTACTAACAGAAATGGATTATGCCTATTCCTCTGACATTATTAGAGCCTTTTCTTAACCTAAAAAATTCTATGTTAACTACAGACAGGAACATGAAACTTGCTTACTCTGAGTTGCTCTACATACTGATGTAAGTGTATAAAACATTTATTTTTTTCCATTTCAAGCCCTGAAATTTTGAAAGTGTGGATTATATCTGAGCAAATATGGTATTTTCTTTCACTGAATTTCAAAATAGATAATCTTCTTGAAATTGCTTAATTCTCTCAATAATACTCATTCATACTTTGGACTGAGAATGATTAAACACCTTTTGTAATTAAGTGCACAAATATTGCCTTTTTGTAAGAACGATAAACATTCTAGTCAACACACTGTGACTTTTAGCCCACATTACACTGATGACTCATACTGTCAAATATAAGTCTTTGTGGCCAGCATTTTTAATAAGATTTACAAATTAATTAAACTGCATTAATTATTTTTAATAGTCTGGTTATATTTCATTACATTCACGTGCATGTAAATATATGGGCTGTAATATAATGTTATGAAAACTTAAAACATATAAAAGAATATATTTTAATTGTGAATTTTTTAAATGTAGTGTTTATGATGTTAATCTTAGTGAACTTTGCATATTTAACAGTAAAACAAGTTCATATGCAGTAATTTTATGCCTTTTGTACCTGTTTTAAAGCCATAACTTCAATATTTCTTCCCTTTTGCATAATATAAGATTATGGATAAAATTTCCTTTAGAAATAACTTTTAATAATATTAAATTTTCTCTCCACATTATGATCTTTGGAGCAGTCTTCAAATGTTACAAATAACTAATTATGAGGTTCCTTTAAAATAAAATTGTAAAGAAAACAACAGAATCATCATTTCTGTAGTTCAGATAGGTATATACATAATTATTACAAATGAAAGTTATTCTCAATATATTGTAAATAATCATATTATTCATGGAAGAAATGTTGAGAAGGCCATTTCAATTAATCCAGAACTGACAGAAATATTCAAAGGAATGACTTTGCAACACACTGACAGTTGCTGTTTGACTCCATACTGAAAGTGGGTGGTAGCTCTCCCCTCTGCCTTGACACTCAGACAGTTTTTCTGCCTCTTTAGCACACATCAACATGGCATCATCCATCGTCAAACTAATCGCAACATTTGTGTTATATTTATGCATACACAAACATAATATGGACTTGGGATAGATTAGTCAGTAGAGTGACATGCTATGGGCTGGATGACTGGGGTTCAATTCCTGGCAGGGGCAAGATTTACTCTTCTATACAATGTCTAAGGTGCACCCAGCCTCCTGTCCAATGACAACTGGGGGCTGTTACCCAGGGGTAGGGTGGTAGGGACGTGAATCTGACCACCTCCAATCTAGCGCCAAGGTCCTCCACTTCTCCCATACATCTTTATGGACTGATGCTTAACTAATTAAGCATTGGGAGGAGGACAACTTTATCTTTTTACCACACATAATATAAATCAAACAAAACTAACCCCAAATTCTTTACCCTAATCTAATCTACTACTGAATTTAGATTCACAAGATGTTAACATTCTTACAGCAGTGAGTATCTCAAGTTTACAGTCTCCTTGGATGTAATGCCAGTATGTTGATAAGTAACCACACTATGCAGTGTCACATCTCAGAAGACCCTACCTTGTAATTCAAATCTATTGGAGAAATATAAAGGCATGTTCAAAAATGGGTCAATATTTCTTTAACTTTCCATAGCACATATAAATATATTTGTTGTTAAGTAGCTGAAACATTGCAAAACATTGTAGAAGCAAAGCAGTATATAACAGGCCACTGCATTGCAAGGACATGTGTATTTAACTGCTATAGATGTATTTTCTCCCCCTTGAAAATACTATTATTTTGTAATCACAGTGTCTTACATGCCTCTACTATTATGCTTCCTACACATGGTTGTCTTGGGCTGCCCTTACACTGATGGAACCGGATGAATGAAAATAACTGCATTCATTGTGTGGTTCTTTTTGTCTGTAACTATGACATCATTTTTTATGATCTCTCTCATATGAAAGCCATTGAAACTTCAGTTTCATCAACCTTTGCAATAGCAGTTGTGCACAACCAGGCAAGCAGGTTTCTTAACAACTTCGTTTGCACAACTGTACAGTAATAGTGAGGCTAGTGTTCAATTAGATACATTATTTTTTACTGCACTTTTATTATAATGGCTAACAAAAACAATGCATTGCCCAACATGCAATTTGTGCATGAGCTATAGGAATATCCGTGCATCCATAATCACAAGTTGTCTGAAGACATTTCTTGATACTAAGCTAGAAACCTAATTATTCATTTTGTTACTTTAGTGTGTGAGCATGGAATGCAACTGATTTCAGACAACTGGTGTATGCAGTTAGGTTCATGCAATCGGATATGTCACTGGGATGACAGCCTTGGGAAATGCAGTATTTTAAATAAAGTAAACATCTGAGATCTGAGGTCCTCACAACAGTGAGAATTAATATTATGATTTTCACACATGCAGTGCCCTATAGTCTGGTAAATTAGTATGAACCTTGCTACTTCTATCTTCAGATTAGAAGTGGCATGGCTTCAGTTCCTAAGATGAAGGCTGCAAGTTTTCCTCCAGTGTGTTGGTACATACAGGGCATCACATCCCAGATCACTTCAGTCTTAAGTCAGATGTCGTTTGTCACTTGTTACTTCAGACATACAATCCACTGAATTAAGTTAATGAAACACAAGAAGCAATGAAGTGACGCATCTTCACATTCTAATAGTCTGCTACTAAATCTGTTTTGCATTCTTTAATACTGATCCAAAGTCAGTGACTCCAACAAAAGTAAGATTTCAAAACTGCATTTTTTTTACAGAAATACAACAATTAATGCAAAATTTCCTGGGAACCACGAAAAGATTTCTGAAGTGATAGATTTTTGTATGTCTATAGCATTCTTTGAATATAGCTAAAAAGAAGCTGAACAGAAAACCTGAAGATGGACCTTAGGAATATAGATTGTGAGGGCAGGAATTTGGTGGAACTGACTCAGAACTGTATCCATGCTTCCCATTAGCATTGCTAAACCTTTTGAATCTATTACTACAGTGTTTAAAAGTATCCTAAAAAGTATTTTTCCATAAAAATTATAAATTCAAAATGATCTTAGAGTTGTCTACTTGAAAACAGTAGAATATAAGTAATTCTCAATAAAAGAGTTCAGTCTATTTTTGTTCAGAATGAAGATTAAGTGAACAGAGAATGGGAAATATTAAATGACAGTGAACCACCTGATTTGCACAGCTAATTAGTGTTATTAAGACAATAAAAACTTGGAAGGACAGGACATCATGTAGCTTGGAAAAAAGAAATACAAAATTTGTAGACAATTTTGATAGGGAACTCTATTAGAAAGCCACCTCTTAGAAGAACAAGAAGAATATGGGATGGTAATATTAATCAGGATGTTATGGGAATAAATGATTAAAGATGTGATTTGAATTGAAATGGTTTGAGATCATATCCAGTTGTGTTTGATTAGTTTCATCTTAAATTTTGTTAAAAAAAAATATGGTATACCATTTTTACAAATTAAAATCTGACATAGTAAAAGAGGTTTTATTTCTTTCTTGTATCCTGCTGTTTCTCTACAGGGGCGATAAATAACACAGTAACAATGAAAAAAAAAAAGATTAAGTTTTTTATTAAAATTATGACTGACGTAATATCTGAATGTCTTTTAGACGAATAAGTGTGAAATAAATTTTCAGTTAATTACAGTTCATTTTTGGATCAGGTCAATAAAATAAGGCTCAAGTGAGCCATTAATATTTATGTTTCAGCACTTAGTGGAATATAATGCACAAAAAGCCTGTATAAATTGTTTTCTTTTTCTATTAGTATGTGTCATGCCCTTATTTGGAAAGTACATTTTTCATAATCTTGCCAATTTTATTTTGACATTTAATGAAGATTATTTATCAGACATTGTACTAATCATATATTAACTACCATGGACACCTGTGATGGGGTGGTGTAGGGGTTGGAGCAAGCCAAGCATGTCAACCTGAATTAAAGAAAATGAAGGAAACAAAAGCACATAAAATATATAAAAAAACATATATATATATATTTGTATCCTGAATATTTAAGTGCCATCGGTAAAATTAGTCTTAAATTACTTAAACATATGTCTGTAAGCAGGTTTCTTGGCTCCCACCTTGAAAAAATTATCCCCCCCCCCACAGAAAATATTCTGTTTCTGCCCACGTTAATTACTGAAACCACCAGTCCTGACCCAAAGTTGTAAAATAAAGTAAATGAGGTCTAACATTATACAGTGTCTCATATCACTTAAGAAACATGTGAAATAAGTTATGTTCGCCGACTTCCGTGACATTACCTATGTCCCACATAACCGAAACAAACCAGTTTCCTAATTTACATAAATAAATACTTCATAAACATTACCGTCACCATGGCTGCAAAAGAATCACAATGCAAAATGTTATCACTTACTTTCACTAAGTGCCGAGGTTAACATGCGTGGAGCTATACCCCCATTACTCCATACGTATTTATGGCGTGATTCATACTTAGTTACATGCGGAGACAACTTTATGAAAAATTACTTCGTAATGGGCAAGCTCACCATGTCTTGGTCAGCGTTAACGAGTAATTTATCATCACTACACAAGTGTCAATAAACATATAAACCTCATAGCAAAATCAGCACAAGATGATGCAGCTTATTAGTAAACTAATCCAAAATTAACACAAAGTTCTTATGTCACACAAACTTTGCTCCACTAAATTCCACTATACATATTTATTTTGTAGGCACCATAAAAATCCTTCAAGTTGCGCAGAACAAACTCTCGCACCGGACAAACGGTAATACGTTTGTTCTGCGCAAATCCAAATTTTAAGCATTTGTAACGAAATTTAAATTTAAATTGGATAACCAAAGCTGTTCTTTACAAAAATCGTAAACATTAGCCACAATTCAACAGCCAGAGAACAACATGAAAGAATCAGCCCAGAAGTTCGCGAAGGTGTCCATATTTGCGTTCTTTTTGAAAATTAATTTGTATCAAATTGCTAAAAAGAAAGTAGCCACAGAGAGGGCCATGACGGGTCCTGAGTCCTGTCCTCTGGAACATAACGCCTAGTAGTCTGGCGAAAGTAAACCTATCTTTCGGAAGGACATATCGCCCCCATCTTCAGGGTTGAAGAGTATGCCAAGTAAGAAACCAGCATGTTGCTTGGCTTACTCTACAAGCTCCGTGTTTAAATTGGCTATGGGGGGGACATGGTTACAGCAAATTTTTCCTTGAAAACTGCTTTCGTTCCAGTATTGAACATCTTTTCAGAATACCTTACCTAACATTCTCAATGACTGAAGAGCCTTATATATTTTGGAAATTCACATCAAAACGTTATTTAAAACTACATATGGTCCTAATAAATTTTTGCTTGAGGACCACTTTTGAAATAATACAGTTATCCTTTCAGAGTTAAACATAAGTTCAGAATAGAACTTTTTCCTTCTTTTATTATGAAATACGTTTTATATTACATAAGATAAATTTAACCACACCCTAATGTTCCAGTCCAAGAAACTGTCATAAAATTGTACTAGATAAATCAAAGATTTTTTGTCAACTATTTTGTAAATTCTACTCAGTTTACAGTTTCTGAATTAAGTATTTTCCTTTAAGTTCCTTTACTCTCATGATCAAATGAGTTTTCTTATTAGAGACAATATGATGATTTGTAAAATCTGAAATTATGGCTTTAAAATTTATAGAATAATAAAAAAGAATAACAATAATAGCATTTTTTCTGCAACATATCCATTATTAAACAAGAACAAAAAAAAACTGTTGGATGCAATAGGTACTTTATATGAAATGTGCAATAAGGCCTATGTTGTTTGCAGTAAATGAATTTTTCATCGAAGCAACAAACATTTTTAATAAATTAACCCACATCACACTTGGTTATTCACAGGGCAGTCATTTGATGTGGATTTGGGCAGATATGAAACTCTTTCAGGGCAAGATTGGAAATTTTTCTTTCTTTATATATGAAAACAGAAATACTCCTAATTCAAGTTTTGAACAGCATAAAATTATCACACAAAACATAAGTATGATAAGGTCACAAAACACATAATTTTAATGATATTCCAAGTGACCAACTTATATATGATATCCACAAAATAAAAATTTCATTGTTGTCAAGTTGTGTGTGCATGTGATGTGTTACTTGACGGGTTTTTCTTATAAGGAATGAAGTAATTATGAGACTGACATAAAGCAGCAAAAAATATCCAAAAAAATATATAAAGCAAAGATAGGTAAGTATTTTGGTATAGTGATTTTTTTAAATAACATAAACATATATTGTATGTATTCAATCTATTGTCATGTAAATATTATAGTTTGATGACTTACTTGTGCATAATGTGCCATGTTTTGAACTCTTAAAGTTGAAGAATATGGAAAAAAATAGAGTCAGTTGTTTGGTGCTTATTGAGTTCTGTATCACTTTTCATAAGATTTCCTAAACTGAACGGTTTCACTAATTCTGATCCATTGTTTTGTGTATAACCTTTACATGTAATGAAATTTAATGCAAGAAGAGATCATTGCTAGAGCTCAAAATGTCTAAAAAGTATCAAGTTAGCTCACATTTTTAATAATGTTCATCTTCTATGATCTCAAAATAAAAATTATGTAGTACATACTAAAGTATGCACTAAATATAAACTGTTAATTATAACCTGGTGTCAATGAAACATTTGAATGTGTGTACAATGTAAAATATTATGTTCAAGGTAATTACATAATTCAGTATCGTTGTTACTTGTGTAGTTCTGTAAACAATGATTTGTTTATGGTCAGGCCAGTGAGTGATGACTGAAAGTATGTCATCAGAATCAGAAGCTTATATAAATATTTAAGTACTAAGGTATTAGTGATCGTTCATTAAGGTTTGTGTTCTTACTCTTGAGCAATGACATCATGTTGTGGTGGGCTTGTTTTCCAACACATCTGAGAAATTAGCAATCTTCATTTTTAAGACAAAGTTGGACACTGCTAAATTCTCTAAAACAGGAAACCAACTCACCACAAGATAGTGTCAATACACCAGTCTTAATTTGCTCATATTTGTGAAAATGGTCTTACTTTGTTTACAATTATAACATCTCTAGCTTCACTGAAAACTTCCCCACAAGTTCCTATATAACATGGCTGAAACTTATCATTGTATTAAACCCTGGTTATTTCCCTATATTATTCACAGCAAAGGTGTCATAAAACCGAATATCAGATGCTCTCCTGTGATAAGCACAAAAAAGTTCGTCAGACAGATATTTAAGTTATGATTTCTGGTGAATTAAACTAACTCCATAGTGTGTGACATCTCTTAAGAAGTTGTATCATAACATAGTATAATGTAATATAATTAGTATTTATACCTCTCAGAATTGCCTGGAATATTATCTTCTTCCAGAATCATTCTTATTCTATAAGTGTTGGTGGATGAAAATTCCTCCATCTTATCATTCTGCTTACATTTTTCCTTCACAATTTCTTTCCAGCACTTTCCTCTCTTGTTCATGTATTCCAGTACCTGGCTAAACCATCTCATTGGTCTCTTTCTTTTATATTTTATTCTTAATACCTTTTTTTTAACTTTCTTGGTACCCTTACTCTACATATTCTTTTGTCATGTCCAAAACATTGTAATAATTTCTCTTCCAACTCTGTTAACAAGTCCTGAATTAATTTTTAATTCTTGCCAAAATAGAACACATTAAAGTGATGGTCATTAATTGCCCCTTATGCTGTGACTCTTTTCAATCTACTGTGTATCCACTTTCTTAGAGTTATCCCTCAAGCAGTTCTACACCACAGTTGAAACACAGTATTTTTTTATGATCACTTGGCTCATCATGTGCTGGGGCTGAATCAGCTCAATTCTATATCCAATGGTTGTTTCCCAGCCTGTATCTGGATCTATTTTTGAATTTGAAGTAAATTGAATTGAATTGAATAGAGAAGTGACTGGCTCTGAGCTGGATGTCGAAGGTTCTGATTCCTCATAAGGGTCATGCTACTTTTCTTCTCTACCACTGTTAAGACTAACTCTCAGGTCAACCTGAACTCCTATTCAGTGGGTAAAAGGGTGTCTTTCCTGAGACAAGTGGCTGAAGCTGACAACTTACTTCCATATTAATGTTACGATTAAGAATGTATGGAGCTTTATCTCTGTTCTTTGGTATGTGATCATTACGCAGTGTTAAATACAAAGAGTTTTATCCTTTCCTGTTTAGAATATTTTATTGAGAAAGTTAGTTTAAGTGACGTGTGTCTGAATTGTGTTCAGAAGGTTACCCTGTCTGAGTCTTTGCTAGACCACAACAGGGATCCTGATGTTTTCACAGTTTTTCTCAGTTCCTCCAGAACACTTGAAATAGACCATAGCCAGTCCCTTTATGATTCCTTACAATTGGCTAAATATAAACCTTCTCATCTTATTCAATGCAAAAAGTCACAGCAGTTGACAGAGAAAAATAGAAATCTCTCAGAAACACAATTATTTTAAATTCTGATAAAAGTAATTTTTCCTGTCGCCTCTTGGAATTTAATCACAGAATATCTGTGGACTTTCAACAATAGGAACAACTAGCAGTTGCACAGCTACTCAAGAGATCCCATCTCATGGAATCTAGAAATTCATTACCATGTTCACAAGAGCCAGCCACTAATCCCTATCCTGTGCCAGATGAGCCATGTCCACACCCTCCCATCCTATCTTTTTAAGATCTGTTTTAATATAATCTTCCCATCTACATCTAAATCTTCCTGGTGGTCTTTTTGCTTCAGGGTTTCCTACCAAAACTTTTCATGCACTTGTTTTCCCTTCCATATGTGCAACTTGCCCTAACAGTCTTAGCTTCCTTTATTTGATTATTTAATAACATTTAGCAAGGACTGTGTAACTTCCTCTGCTCTCATGTTACTTCATCCCTCTTAGGTCAAAATATTCTCCTGAACCACCCTCAGTCTGTGATCTTTCCTTAAGGTCAGTGCCCTTGTTTCACATACACAGTGAGTTACCATGAAGATATAAAAAAATTCAATTCAAATTCATTGAATTTACTTGACTGTAAGACAATCCCCTGGGCATTACAAGAGTGCCCCATCCAAGTTTCAAACTAGTTACCTTTTGAATACAAGTCAATACACCAAGCCACTTAGCTAAATGAGTTCTATTAAACAAAAGTAAAGGTATCCTTGTAACAGACGTTAGAGGCCCATGTGGTTGTGATGTGTCAAGGCTCCCACATTTTCTAGATGGTGGCAAGGTTGTCAGCCTTACGTGCCAACTGCCCTTTAACACCAGGAAGATTCCTGCTACTCATTTCTGTTAATGGCTGAGATGACACCAGGGCCATAGTGGGGCTAGAAGGATTAGGTCAGTTGAAAAATTCAATGACCTCATTGGGAATCGAACTTGCAACCTTCCGGCTTATAGCAGCATGCCAAATGAATTGTACGCTTTCCAATATANTATACACGGTGCCAAATCCCAGAAGACTGCTTTCTTCATAGTCACCGCCGTGAAAGCCTCAAATCTTACATAATGTATATAGTTCTTTATTTATGGCTTATTTAATGATGCTGCCATTTAAGACAATACAGCAATGAATGGTACAATGATTAGTGAATAATGAACTGGAAAGAAGTGGCAAACAGCCTACTCGTAATGTGAGGAACTGTATCAGTATTTACCTGAAAGGATTCAATAAAACCATGGAAACCATCAGGAGAGTCAGCACCACAGCTGAGATTCGAACCAGGCATTTTCTGAATATAAATCGAAAGCATAACCGCTTAAGCCAACTTGTTTGGTCTATGTAATTGTGAAACTGTCACAATATAAACATAAAAATTACTTTTCAATTAATAAAGAATGCTACGCACACCTACTTCACACAAAATAATTAAAACTTTAACATTCATAAACTTTTCAGTTAACTCTGAATGTCTTGTCTGATTCTGAATGGCGTACTTGTCACTCTTCCAGCATTTACAAAAGAAAATATGAAATGGTTTAATAACTGTACATATATATCATTGTATGACACATGTGTAATACCTATTACGTAATTTATGAAGGTCTCAAATTTAGATAATAAGAATCCTGATAACAAAAAAAAAAAGGATGAATGATTTCATCCTGAGACCCATTTTCATAATAAATATACCAATTAATAAAAACTATGTATTATAATTCTTTAATACTGTGAATACAATTACTAACTTTGAATGGGTACCACCTTAAATGGGACACAATGGGCAGCCGCAGTCTTGCAGCAGGAAGTCAATTTGGATATTCATCAGTGGGGAATCTGCAGTGATCAAGGAAGAATCTATGTAGGATTGTAGGATTTTTGGTTCTCAGAGCAATGATTATAAGAGTAATATCTCCTGGGATGTGATGCTGTCAAGTCTGGTAGAAACACATCAATAATTCAGAAGAGTGTAATGTCTCCACTTTCAGGGTCAAAAGCAGGCAACCAGCTAGAAGCAAATGTCAGGTGTGTTGCTTGGTTGGCTTAATTACTATTTTACCCTGAAGATGGAGACAGTATAGTCTTCTGAAGCATCAGTGAATTTCTACCAGCATACATATCATAAATAGTACTCTTCAGAGAGAAAATTCTTTTGTCATTATCAGGAAACTTGAAATGAGACAATAAAATGTATGGAAAATTTGAGGTTCACATGGTGGTGATGAGTATCCTGGGGTGTGGCACCATTTAATTTGATAGACAGGCAGCAACGTTTAGAAGGAACCTGACAGTTTGAAAATAGAGTATGTAATTTAATTAGGTATTCTAGAAATGAGAAGCATGAGAATACAGTTCTTGAGAAAGAACAGCAAGATTTAAGAGCTTCACGGTGATGACTATCTTCTGTCTTATGAGATCACAAAGTGTGGTATGTGGTTAACAGCATTTTGGAGGAACATACTGCTTCCATCTTCATGATTCAGGCTGTACTCTAAATTCACAATTTAGAGAAGCAATTTGTTTACACACTGATGAATGCTGTCACTGCTAATTTCAGCTTTACAACCTGACAGTCTGATAACAGTAACAACTTTATACGAACAGATCTATCACACCTATAGAGGTGCATCCTATTTGTGTAAACGTTTAATACTGTAATATGATGCCTGAAAGCCAGAATAGCGGAGCCAGAATAGACTTTCATTGCTAGGCAATGACTTGGTAACAAATAAGCAAGCAACAACTGAGGTTTAGTTAGGCTATAACAATGGAAACGGTGTTTTCTGTTGGATCCATCCTGAGGCCACCTGAGAGATTATTGAGAGTCTCTTGAGATGGCAAAAAAGGAATTAAGCTGTGGAAAGATGACTTCATGTGTGCTGCAGTTACAATAAATACTGTCATGAAATTCATTGCCAGGATACAACTAGTGAAGACTGAGAACCATAATGAGTGTTTTACAGTGAACTGTAAAGTGTATAGATTAGCAATAGCACTGTATCATTTGTAGTTACAAGTTGAGTGTGTAAGTGTAATAAATCCAAAACCCGTCTATAGTCACATACCCCTAAATACACAAGACATCATAACTGAAAATTCGTTTCCTCCATCACACAAAACAAACTGGTTATTATTCCACAATGTATTTTTTTTATTGCTAGTGGGGTGGGACTAAGTCCCTTGCAATGCAGCCACTTCTGGCCTATTGTACCAGCCCCAGATGATAGGTGAGGGTGATTATGGAGCAATTAGTGTAAAGAAGATTAGCAGGGGAAACAGAGGTACTCAGAGAAAACCTGCCACAGCGCCACTTTGTCCACCACAAATTCCACTTGACCAGACCCAGGATCGAACCTGGGCCACCGTGATGGGAAGCCATTGACTAACCTCTTGAGCTATGGTGTGTCCTATTGCGTTTACTACACTGGTATTAAAATTGTTAATAAATTACCATCTGATGTAAAAGAGCATTCCACAATGTATGTTTTAGCCATTACATATTTCAATCCATTTATGAGCCATCACCAGGTGGTGTAAATACATTTATAGGAAAACTAAGCCACAATAAAACAAAACATATTTGCGTCAAAATTAAAATCATTAAGTGACAAAATCCTGCATGGTTCCACTTAGTTCTGTTCATAGCGTTCTCACTTGTGTATGAGTATATACTGTATACAGTCCTACAGCTTGTAGCCACTGAAGTGTATGTTTTCATTTTACAAGTTACTTGCTTATAGTTCTACTTAGTTACCAAACAGCTAAGAATATTAAGTTTAAAGGTAATCAAATTAGATCATTGTCACAAACTGGTCAAAGACAGAATTACAGTAAAACCTTGCTAATCTGAATCAAAATATAAAAATTGTGTTCACAGTTGAGTACATACTTTAAGAGACACATGGGATTTATTATTATTAAAACAAGGGCTTCCATTTATAATTTCCCCATTTACTCATATCTATAATGCAATACTTAACACTGGTGTCTTCCCTGACAGACTGAAATTTGCTGTAGTCAGACCACTACTTAAAAAAACGAAAACTCATGATGTATCTAACTATAGGCCCATATCTCTGCTAACTTCATTTTCTAAGATAATTGGAGGCATGTGGTACTGTAGTTGGTTGAAGCACCATGCTACAAGCAGGAAGGTCATAGGTTTGATTCCCAACAAGGTCACTGGATTTTGCAATTGCCTTAATCCTAACAACTGCACTATGGCACCGGGGGCAACTCAGCCTCTAAAAGAAATGAGTACCAGGAGTCTTTCTGGGAAGAAAGGGCAGCTGGTGCATAAGGATGACAACCCTGCCGCCATTTGTGAGCCGATTGTCTAGAAATTGTGGGAGCCTTGACATCTCATAACACTATGTGTGTCCATGGCCTGTTACAGGGATAGCTTTACCTTTTGTATTTATTTTTTTTGCCTCCTTATTTTCCAATATGTCCACATGTTACATTCCAGATGGTGTGAATATTACATAGGATTTGAGGTTCTCACAGCCATGGTTACGAAGATATAACGCCATGTAGTCCATTGAAAGCCAGGTGACATTTCAGGGAAACATGCCACCTCCATCTCTGAAACATTGGCTAACTCTCAACAGACTGCATGGCATTGTATCACAGAAAATAAGACTTTTCGATAGGAATATTGTTTTTTGAATTCTCCTGTTTTGTTGATTGTGGCTTGCATCTCTGCTGCCTAATGCAAGGCTCATCAGCTGATAACAATTATGAGAAGTAATGTCTGAAGCATGTAGCCAGAACACAGTTACAAGATCCATGCCCGGTATGGCTCAATTACAAACTGTGCAGAATGGGGAGCTGACCAGACTTACAAGGAAATGAATAAAGTGGGAAAGTGATAATGGCAGGTATGAAGTGAAATGGACAATGAACCTTGAATTCAATAACAAAACCACAAGGAGACTGACGATTTATTTTCTTTGGCAACAAATGGATATCTTGGGTATCAGAAAAATAGCACTAACTTCTGTAAATATCTCATCAATGTCTTTTTTGTACATACTCAGTAATAATTTATCCTCCACATTAATACATTTTACAGTCACCATACGTACATACAAGCTGAACATACACACACCAGTGGCATATAGCAAAACAGTTCCTTTGGGAGCAGTGGGGAACTGGGATTGCTCAGTTGGTGTATCAACTAGGCTAGGGTCTGGATGGCCAAGGAATTGGGATTAGATTTCCAGCAGAAGCAAGCAATTTATCTCTTTTCCATAACATTCAGACTGGCTCTGGGGCCCACCCAGCTTCCTGTCCAGTGGTTGCTGGATCACTGTTTCCTGTAAAAGTGGCAGAGGTATGAGACTGACTACAGCTCAGCTTAAGGATGGTGAAGTTATACCTCCACCCCTTCATACACCATCTTTGCATGGAATTTAATTGATTAAGTAAAGGGGTAACTTTAACTTTACCTTCAGAACAGTGGAAATTTGAAATCTGGCACTGAAATTGCTGATTTAGGATCACTGAAACTGAACACTATATGGGGTGAAAATCTTGAACTCGTGAACATTAAATGGGGGTTCCAGATAATTAGAGATGGCTCAGGCATTTAACCTTACTTTAACTATCCCTCTATTATATCTGACAGATTCAGTTTCAAAAGTAATAATCACATACTTCTTTTTATCTGAGTTACTACATTCCATTTTGCTCAGATAAGGGATACACAGGTTTAATATGGTTAGATACACCTCAACACTCATAGAGGATCCATTGCAAGTTTCAGCAAAGTGAACTGAAGCTGACAAGTCAGACAGGAAGCAAAGAGAAGAAATGAGGTAGTCATTTTGCAAATGTGGGGCATGTGCTTGAGGTTATGTTTTGATACGTGCATTGTATTTTTTTCACACTGTATTTGGCTTGGGTTCCTTACTTACAAAGTCAAACAAGAGAACTTTAACTTTTGGGCAGTTTTCTGGAAAGATATCGCCAAGACAGGATCTCTACTGGGTGGAACTGTACATCTTGTTTCCTTAATAGAGTTACAGACACACAAAGCTCAATTTTTTAAATCTTCTTTCTTTCTTCTCTTTCAATGCTCCTCTTCCTCATCTTCTTTAAGTCAGGCTACTAGCCTGTTCCTTTTCCCCCCAGAATGAGTCACTCCACCATTTATGCAGTTGGCCAGGGCTACATCTGCCTGAGGAGAGCTATCTCATACAAGCTTTAAAATTATCTCTGGTGTCAGAACAAGTTTGTTCCATTTGTCTCTCCATTCTTTTGACCATATCACTGTCACATAATATCTTGGCTTCTGATAAGGTCAAAACTCGTTTTCTGCACTGGTTTTCCCAGTGATCTCTTTTCAGTTGTTTCATCATTTGCTTGCTCTTGGGCATATCTGGTCTTGTTTCTGTTATGTAAGTCAGTATGGGCCTAATGACACTTCTGCAGTTTCTTACTTTTGGCATCTGCTGTATTTATTATTCCACACTGCATTGTTTAAACAATTTGTTTTATGTACAGCGAATTTGATTTCTGTTTGTGAAGTTCTGTTACCAGTTATCTCAGATCCTAAATAGTAACTACTCATAACCTGATGATAACACTGAAAATTAAAATGAGCACTTCCAACAGTTTCAAAAGCACATGGCTATGTGGCACTTCTCAGCAGTTTTCAATGGTGCTTTCTTCTTGAAGTATTTTTTGGCATCTGTTCTCATACTGACATCCTGTAACAGGTGGCTACAGAAAACTACATAGTGAAGAGCTTCAAAATATTATTAGAGTAATCAAATCAAGAAGGGTGAGAAATGCAGGGCATGTAGCATTCATGGACAAGATGTGCATAGGAAGTTTGGGTAGAAAACCTGAGGGACAGAGGCCACTAGGAGTACTGAGTACTGACATGAGAGAGGGGGACAACTCATAGTTGCTCCAAGCACTGATTTCTACAGGGCCTCTCAGCTAGAGCCAAAACCCTCTAGATTGCAGACCCCTTAATTCCCAATGGCAATACCCATATACAGCTAAAGGTTATATTGACATATGTCTTCTTCTCTGGGCTGCTAGCAGGGGGATATCCCAGACACCCTCTGTCATTCACTGACAGGGACACCTGGAGCTCCAGCTAAGCCCTCAGCTGGCTTCATCTCTTCCTCTCGAGGGACACTATTCACCCCCATCCATGGAATTCAATTAAGTCTTCCCTCCTGGGTCCTCATGAAAGCCTACAAGAGCTGATGATTGCTTTTACTTGGCAGCAGGGGCCAACAATTCAGACCTCGTGTGCTGGAGGAAGACCTCGTGGATTGCTGATGGCAAGATGTCTACAGTCGTGCAGTGTCATTCACCAAGTGATCCCCCCTGCCACACCTGAACATATAACCAAGTTCCAGCCGAGGCCTCAATTCATTAGAAAAGGATCTTCTCTACCAGTCTACTGAGAACAAATAGGAATTCCTAGGCATAGGTGAGGGGATAACATTAAAACAGATAGGATGCGTGAGTGTCGATTGGATTAATCTGGCCCAGGAAAGGGATTAATAGTGGGTTCTTGCAGAGTAATGAATGTTCATGTTCCATAACATGCCAGGAATTTCTTGAGTAAATGAACAACTACTAGCTTCTCAAGAAGAACTGAGCTTCGTGGAGTNTAGTGCAAGGGAGAGAAGGAGATAAATGAGTGTATGCACTACAAGATGGTTTAAATAAATCATGGACTTAAATCAGTGCAACAGGACGCTAAAATATAACATTAACATCAAATTAATTGTAGAGCACAGCCAAAGAACTGGATGCTACTAAAAACGAATCTGTGGAGACTTCAAGAAATCAAATGAATGGAAATCCTTTAGTCGTTTTGATGTACTCAATGAGATAATAGGCAATCTGCATATTCACTTAAATGATAAAGTTTTGGAAAGTTTTCACAAGCATGAATTTCTATCACTTGTGGAAACTACAGAATTTCATTCCTTAGATAACAGTCTCATGAGGACGAACATGAAACAAAATATGGTATAAAGAGGTAAGTTGCCCCTGTGCTTAACTAAGCACCATACCATGAAAGCATATGGGGCAGCTGATGTATAGATCCAGGTATTCTTACCCTTAGTACTAGTTGGAGGTCAGTGGTCAGCTTCAAGCCACAGCCACTTTACCTCCAGGTAAGGAGTCCCCAGTACCCCTTAGAGAGGATGGGTGGGCCCCAGAAACGGTCTGGACAATGTGGACATGAGAAAAATCTTGCCTCTGGACTCTGACTCTTGACTCCAACTCCTCAGTTGCTGAGCATGGAGCCAGTTGCTATACCAACATCGCTATCCCGGCTCCCACATAATACAGCATACCTTTCTTTATTCTGAGCACTTGAGTAATGACCTAACATCAAATGACTTAATCTGAATGCCAAATCAGCTCATGAAGTGGTCCCATATACACCATGTGGCAGAAATAGTGTAGTGTTTTTAAAATGGTCTGTTTTATAAAATGCAAAGCTTTTCATTTTAAACACACTCTACTTCTACAGTATTTTACACTGTTCTCCAAACAGTTTACATATTGCAAAATATGTCCTGTAGATCGCCACCATACTGTTGAAACCATGGTGAATATGCACTTAGAAACTCTGCCTTCATTCCCCAAACTGTTTCAGATGAAATTCCTGTGATTTCTTCTCACATTTTTACCTTTAGCTCATCTATGTCCACTGGCTGATTACAAGACATTTTACCTTCATATATTCCCAGGGAGAGTGTTCAGGGGCAGTTCAGTCTGGTCAACAAGGGGGCCAGGGCATATCTCTAAAATGAGAAATCATTCATAGCAGACATAAACTCCAAATTGTTCTGCAACTTGAATTTTGTAGGGGTAAAATTTCCTGTTACTGTACTGTGTCATGCACTCCTGTCAAACATATGGCAGATCCAATAGTCTCACATATGTGAACAAGATAAAGTAAGCCAAGTGGCTTTATAAGACAAAGCCTTCCTTATGACACTGCCTAACCCACAGAAAAACTGTGTTTGTTGAAAGAGCTTCCTTCCAGTTAATCTCATCTAAACCTCTTCCTTGATTCTGTAACACTTTCATTTGAACATAAAGTTCTATGACAGGAGGTTGGAGAAAACTGCATAATGAGGAGCTTCATAACTTGTACTCTTCTCCAAGTATAATTAGAATGATCTAGTCAAGGAGGATGAGGTGGGCAGGGCATGTAGCACGAATGGGGGAGAAGAGGAATGCATATAGGATATTGGTGGGAAAGCCAGAAGGAAAGAGCCCACTGGGAATACCAACAGCATAGGTGGGTGGACAATATTAAAATGGATCTTAGAGAGATAGGATGGAATGGTATGGATTTGACTGATCTGGCTCAGGAAAGGGACCAGTGGAGGTGTCTTGTGAACATGGGAATGAAACTTAGGGTTCCATAAAATGCTGGGAAATTCTTGAGTAGCTGCATATTTGGATTGTCCTCAAGAAGGGCTTAGCTCCATAAGTAAGTACAGCTTACATACACTCCCTCACTGCCCATTGCTCCATGGCAAACTGAACAGATTGGTCACACATACTCTGTCACGCTCTAGTGGAGAAACAGGTTATTAACTTTTAAAATGCTTCACTGTTTCTTCACAACTGGCATGAAGAAAAACAGTTTACAATGGTAATGCAAAAAGTATACAAGTTGACAGCACTGACAGTCCTATCCATAACTACATCAGCTGAAGTTTCCTTATCAGCCCTCAAAAGAGTAATACTGTAGACAAACATAAAATTAAGAGAGACCAAGCGGCCTTGAAAGCATTCTTATTAAAACTCGCCTGCTTCATGATCTTCAAAAGGGTTCCGTCTTCAAATTCCAAGAAACCACATCATCACAATTCAGTGCTCAGACCAGAGGAATGTATTTCACATAGAAATAAAAAAAAAGTATGGTCTCACTGAATAGTTTCTCCCACTTCTTTTTTTAACAGCAATGTGGGTTGTCTGCACTGCTGTTCTCACACTCTTCACCAACGCCCACTTTCAACACTCACCCAGACACTTTTCAGGTTCTCATAGCAGTGTTGATGAAGAGTTCTTTCTTCTGGGATACCTACATGGCTTCATAACCCAAAAGACGGAACCCTTAAACTTTTAAAGGGGCTGAAACAAGATCTTGCTTCTGGGATATCTACACAGTGCACCATCACCATCCCATTGGTTACATGGGTAAACCACTTGAACTGCTGTGGACTGAATGAGATGGAGACAATTAGTGGGAGGGGGCATACAAACTACACAACACATGAAAGCAGTAAACAGAATATCAATAAATTATATGCATATATTTAATGACACAAGATAAAACATAGGAAAAGCTCATTCCTGAGCAAATAATATCTTAGCCAGAGAAAAAATGAAAGAAAGAATCACAAGGTGAGCCAGAAGAAACTTGAGGTAAAATCCCCCCGTTCATTTAAAAAAATATAAAACTTCAGCAAATAATGGATGGGCCAGACTGCCTGATCAGGAGACACCCGCAAACCAGAACAATTTTTCAAAGGAACCACACGAAACTGCGAAGTCAACCTCCCGATGCAAGGTATCAACTACCAGTGAGCTGCTTACCACCAGGGACGGGAGATAAAGGGAGGAATGATAGGTGGAATATATGCGCACTGGATGCATGGCCCAAGCAACAGACAAGGCAGAGAGGTGGGTTCACAAGTGCATGTATCCCAGAAGATAAAACTCTTAACTTTTAAAAGCGTGAAAATAAAATCTTGTTATATTTGAGATGTCCCACGTCCTACCACTGCCTGTCTTCTGGAACACCCATTTACCAGAGATGGACCATACCATATGCCACTGATACACACACTGCCACTCTGGAATGTGCTTTATCACTCATTTTTAAGCTCAGGACACAGCGCAGACAGCAGCACTTCAAACAGATCCTGTAACATCACATTTTCTTAAATTCACTGGCAGTAGTTTTGTACAGGTGTGAAAGCTAGTCTCTTACACTAACCTCTATCGTCCAGGAATATCAGATCTGAATCTGCTAATGTTAGTAGCTGGACTTCAACCCATTTACACTGTAAGCAGTGCTGGACCTGTGTGTGCAGTGCAGCTGAACAACACAGAGCCAATAAAAGCAGAGGGAAGGACACACACTGAACGTGCTTTTAAGGACAAGTGCTTTGGAACTACCTTGTACTTAGGGAAGATGAAGCAACAGTAGAATGGGGAAAAATTACAGACTGAGTAGCTTCAAAAGTTGGATTTGGAATTCTTACAGCAGTGAGTGATGACTACTATCTTCCGGGATGTGATGCCAATGATGTTTTGGAAGAATGTATTGCCTCCATTTTCAGGGATGAAGAGTAAGCTACTATATTTCTCCAGTGAACTTGTACCAGGCTACAGGGCATTATACCCCCAGAAGACAGTATTCTTGACCTAATATTTGGGTGACAAAATCAAGGAGAGTGGGTGGGGCACGTTGCATGCATGGCTACACAACTGTAGTTGCAAGATCTCTAGAGAAGAAACCATTCAGAAGACATATTTACAGGTGGGAAGACGATATTGTTTACTCATAATTCTTACTTTATTCAATGATGCTATCAACCAGGAAGATTATAATAACATCAAATGATAGGAAGATTAGTACATGAGGTGGTATCGGGAAGTTCCTGGACTGTTATTGTTGTAACTGCTTCAGTGAAAGAAGATGAGAAGGGGAGGCCAAGGTCGCACTTCTGCAAGCCTATTGCATCAGTCTACCATGTGACACTACACTGTGATCACTCACTGTTTATATGCAAGTGCTTTCTTTGACTTGGTGTTTCGTTTTGTCTGCGATGGATGGCAAAACCGAGCAACGTGTCTGCATCAAGTTTTGTGTGAAGTTCAGTAAATCTGGTACCAAATCAATTGAAATGCTTTGTCAGGTTTTTGGAGAACATTTTTTAAGCAGGGCAGTGCTTTTTGAATGGCATTCATGTCTCAAGGGCGGCTCAGATGAAGATAACAAACGTTCAGGGTTACCAAGCACCAGCAAAATGACAGAATATGTTGAAAAAATTTGAGAATTCATCCACAAAGACCATTGTCGAACAATCCATAAGCTTGCAGACACTGCTGGGAACAGTTATGGAGTTTGCCAGATCTTAATGGAAAATTTGAATATGTGTCACATTGCTCCTTCATCACAACAATGCGCCCACCCACATGTCCCCGAAAACCACAGAGTATGTGACTAACAGCAACATGATTACCATTCTCCCTTCTCTCTACTCACTGGACTTAGCCCCCTGTGATTTCACTTTGCTTGCCAAATTGAAAATGAAACTGAAAGGATGACATTTTGAAACAAGTGTCTGACATCCAAAGGGAATCACAAGCGGCACTTGACAGCATTAAGGGCAGTGCTTTTGAACCGTGGAAAAAACAAGTACAGCTGTAGGCTTTTATGAACACATTATCAAATTCTCAGACGGTGTATAAGCAGCAAATTTCTGCATGAACATGAACTGTGCAACACTGACACAAACTTCTAAAGAATCACCATTCACCCCATAAGAGGGGAAAGGTAACATGGAACTTACGTAAAAGAGCTGCTTGTTTAATCTTGGGTCCTGAAGTGTCTCAAAGACCTTTATGGCCCCCCTCTGTGCGTTCTGCTGACCCACTAGGGTACTCAGCACTTCAGGAATGTTGCTGAGAAACTGCTGACGTGCCTCAGACCTGCAAATTAATAATTCAGTTCTTGCATCCCTCATTGGCCTCAACATTCCAAAAATATATAATTACAAAGTTAATAAAGAGCATAGACACACTTCAGACATAAACTGCCTTTTCCTTACCTTTCATTAAATATATATCATAATGAAAAAATGTTTCAAATACTCCGTGGCCTGAAGTCTGCAAGTGAACTATACTGACAGAGCGACCGCTGCTTGTCATTAAAGTTAGTCAAATAAAAGAAATAAATATTAATGAGATAAATGTTTTATTCTTTTATTGTAGCTGCGACAGGTCAGTCAGTGTGGTGAATAGGCTATAGGTTGGACAGATGAGGAATCCAGATTCATTTCCTGGCAAAAGTAAGACATGTTTCTCTTCTCCATGGCATCCAGACGAGTTGTGGGGCCCAGCAAACCTCCTCCAATGGGCGCTGAGGGTTGTTTCCCTGGGAGCAAAGCAGCTATGGGGGAAGGCAGGGGGTCGACCACTCACCTCAATATGGTGCCGAGGTTAGGAATAGTGGTGCAAAACTGCACTGCCTCAAAAAGTCTTTGCGGAATAGTGCTTCACTAAGCACAGAGATGATTCCACCTTTTTGTACGTATCTTGTATACAGCAAATCATTTCAGGGAAGTTGATATGGTGAAGAATCACACTCACTCACTCACTCACTCACTCACGCATGGAGCTGAGCCCTTCTTGATAAGTTGCCAGTTGTGCAGCTACTCAAGAACTTCCCAGCATTTTATGGAACCTGAAGGTTCATCACTGTGTTTACAAGGGCCCTCCAGTGGTCCCCATCCTGATCCAGATCAATCCAATCTATACCAACCGAACCTATCTCTCTAAGAAACATTTTAATATTGTCCACCCACCTATGTCTTGGTCTTACCACTGGTCTTCTTCCTTCTGGCTTTTCCACCAATATCCTAAATGCTTCCTCCTCTCCTCCATTCATGCTATATGCCCTGGCCATCTCATCCCNCATTTTAATATTGTCCACCCACCTATGTCTTGGTCTTACCAGTGGTCTTCTTCCTTCTGGCTTTTCCATCAATATCCTAAATGCATTCCTCCTCTCCTCCATCCATGCTACATGCCCTGGCCATCTCATCCCTATGACTTGATCATTCTAATTATACTTGGAGAATAGTACAAGTTATGAAGCTCCTCATTATGCAGAAGAATCACACTGTGGCCCAAGAAGTCAATCATTATATTAACGTGCCACTGTCAAGAACTTTTGGACGTAACTGGATGACAGTGTTTCCATACCTTGTGCTTAACTTCTCTTCTTCTGTTCTTGGTGATGGAGCCGTTGTCAGCTTTCCATTTGGCCACCAAGATTTGAGTAAGAGTTTGATGTAATAGTATATCATTGGTTCAGAGAACAACCAGCTCACTGTTTCACACACCTGCCTGGAATAGAACTTGATAAAGTGCAGCCATTCTTATATTATCTCCTCATGAGCTTTCAAATAAGGAAAGTAGTCATCTGTGAGTCTCAAATTTTCAAGACCGAATCATCAATATACACTGATCTGAATTCAAACACAGATTTTTCAGTGTCAGACTTCGCAAATTTTCAGGTGACTATTGCTTTACACAGAAGCATGCACACTACCCAAGACATTAGAAATGTAATGGTTGGCAACACTAGCATGAATGAACTTGTCAATAATATCTCTCTCTCTCCCCCCCTCCCTCAATCTGCCCATGGTGAAGGAACTGGCCTGAAACTGTTTTCTTACATATATCTCACTGCACTGTGAAAACGTTAACTGTGTCATAAATTGTGATTACGGTGAGAAAGTTGGTGTTACAGAGAAAATTCTTGTTCTTGAAACTGTTCAAAATTCTAATCTCAAAATAAAAGAAGAATGCAGTACATAATCTCACACCCAGTTTTAATTATTGTATTTCCTAGTGTACAAGGTGCAGTTCATTTCCTAACCAGATGCCCCTAAAAATCACACTGCGTCTTATATAGTGGTGCATTGTAGAACCTCATCATTAGGTGGACAATATCAAAACTGCATCACCTGTTTATTGTCCTCCCGTAAGTGATCTGTACGAATGTGATGAGAGTCTTCCTGAGCCACTTGAAGACACCGCGTAGGTCAAACACTTCCCCCAGCAGGTTGTACAGAGGCTCTGCAATCCCATCCATGCCTGACTCTCCCAACACAGGGCTCCTTCCTTCACCATCATCCAGGAGGAGTGTAACATCTTCTTCATCGCTGTCTCTGCCAGCGGAACCGGAACCAAATGCTTCTCGACCTAGCTCTGCACTGCTACCACATTAAACACTTGAGCCATTAATGTCTGCAGATCATGCAGGAATCCTACAATTATTGACTGAAAAAAGAATGTGATTTCATTGAACTCATACTGTACATTATGCAAGTTCTGAAGTTTTCATGATCGTGATTATTCATATTGTGGTCTTCTAAGTTGTGACATCCTGTAGTTTGTATGCAGATATTGACATTTTGGAGGAACATGCCATCTCTCTCTTCCTGGTCAGAGTATTCTGCATGAGAAACTTGCCCTTAAAAGGATCATCTTTCATAATTCCAGTTCCTTCCTGT
Organism: Cryptotermes secundus; assembly: GCF_002891405.2. Classification (NCBI taxonomy): domain Eukaryota; kingdom Metazoa; phylum Arthropoda; class Insecta; order Blattodea; family Kalotermitidae; genus Cryptotermes; species Cryptotermes secundus. The sequence continues at coordinate 635,611 of NW_019722431.1, read as the reverse complement.
GACAAAACACAATGCATCCATGGAAAGGGGCCTTTCCATACCCAACATTCCCACTGCCCCAAATTAGGCTCCATTTCCTTAACAACTTCGGTGGGTCTCAGTGGAAACCTTTCTTGCAATCTGCCTATATATAACTGAACCAATTCCTGATGCACACTCCAATCCTGAAGACGGAGGCAGGATGTTACTCCCACATGTCAGTATCTGTCAACAAGACTACACAGTGTCCCAAGCCAGCAGATAACACTCTGACCTGCACTGGATACTGTTCCAGTTATTCTTATATTTACATAAAAGAGTTCCATAAATGTGGGATTTACCATTGTCATGCAATTTCAAGTTACCATAAAAATGAATTGTCAGGCCCTAAGTTGTGTAGTAGATTATGAATGATGGGCAGATCTCTTGCTCCAGGACACAGTATCTCTTACACGAGTGGTGATAACATTTTGATGTGGATAACTGAAGTTTAGTATACCATATAAAGGGGATGGTTTGATTGACTATTTATGTCTGTTATTCATGGGAGATGGTGTTAATGTGGGTCTTGGCACATCATTCAAATAGCATGTAGGATTGGGAAGGAATATGAGAAAGAAGGGGAAGCTTACAGTATGAAAGCCTATATAAAAAATGATGCAACTTCCTGTTCAACTCTCAGTGGATGTTATACCAGCATTAGTATATGCTTTTACTATGCACACTTGCATCTGGTATATGGATGAGTAATGGTAAGTACTTTACCTCTTGAAGAGAGTTGAGAGTGAAAACTTGGATTTCTTTGGGGAAGGTGAAACTTGCTTCAGATGTGCAGAACTTGGGCTCAGGAATGTATAGAGGGCCTCACTTTGGTTCAGCCTGTCATCCTCCAGCACAAACTGTCACAAATTAAAGCGACACATAAAATTTAATCCATCCACAATCAGGGGTGTAGTCGTAAAAATAAGTATCGGGGCTGTCTGCAACATAGGCAGAGGCTGAAAGTTGTGGCACAATGGTGTAATGCAACTCTGGCCCACCCCGTATGTCAGCACCCAAATATACAGATTGGTTCACACACAGGAGGCTCCAAATTAATAAATATGTATCATACAATAATTTATCAATAAGAATAAAACTTTGCCAAACAATGTACTCTGCAATACCGATACAGTTTGTGCCATTTTCTGTCAGCCTGTCATCTCTCCCTGCCATGCCGGCTGCAGAAGTCATGAACATCTACCATCTACGTATGTACCCACCAAGCTTTATTTTCATCAGTAAATTACTGTGATTTACAGTTACTAATTTGGAACCTCGTTCAAGTGAATGATCCTGTACATATATACGAATGTGTCTTTATCTTACAGACAAAGTAGCACTATGTACTTTAGGGAACTTTCTTCAAATATGCACTAAACTGTACACCATCCTAACAGGACAGAGCTAGGAATTATATCTTACCTTTAAATACTTATGAATCTGCATTCTTGCCTTTTCAAGGGAACTTGTTCCTTTCCCAAATCGGAACTTAAGTGACTGAGAAGGAAGTTCCAGACTCTTTACACTGGGACTCATATGGCTGAAATTGAGTGAAACAGTCACTAGCAATACAATCATTAGTAATTCGATGAAGCACAGCCTTCCTTTAGAAGTTAAACTGTTGTTCAGCTACTCAAAAGAGTCCAATAATTTTATAGAACTTGAAGGTTTATAACCATGTTCATAAAAGCCCACCACTAGTCACTATTCTGAGCCAGATGAATCCAATTCATACACACCTAATCTACTTCTTTACTAACAATTTTAATATTACTCTCCCACTTACAGCTAGTGTTCCTAGTAGTCTCCTTCCTTCAGGTTTTCCTATCAATATTCTGTATACACTTCTCCTTCCTTCCATGCGTGTAGCATGTCCTGCCTATCTCTTATCTTCTTTAATCTGATGATTCTAAAAATATCTGGAAAGGAGTACAAATTATGAAGCTCCTCATTATGCAGGTTACTTCCTCTTAGGTACGAACATGCCCCTTAATTTCCTGTTTTCAGAATAAAATGATAACATTACCAAAATAATGTTCTAATCATTGATGAAGGGATCATTTTGGAGAACCAGATGTGGATAAGAGAATATCAAAAGTGATCCTAATGACATGAGATGTAAGTGTGGATTCAATCAGCTGCAGATATGGGGCAGTGGTGACAATGGTACTGACACTTTGGGATCCAAGGAAGTCAGGGAATTTATTGAGCACCTGGGTGACTACCACCTCCCTGCTCCATGACTTTAGTTCATATTTCTAACCATGACTGACTAACAGAGACCAAAGCTCCTGTCTTGGAAAAGCAAGCATAAGTCACCTGCCTCTTACTGGGACTCAAAACCCCAGTAATCCAGCCTGCAGCAAGTCAGTCTACTAAGTACTAAAAGGAAGACAGAAACTTTTGAAGTTAAACCCACACCTAAAGCATAGTTTGAGTGTGTTTAAGATAAAATATTTTAATATTTGAAATCTGTAGTTTATGGCAGATGCCAGATCAAATCACAAGAGAAATACTTTGAAAGGAACAGCACAGAATAATCACCAAATGCAAAATGCATTAAGAAAAAATTTAGTATTAAAACATTTTGATCCCACCTCATAATATACAGAACGGTTCAAACAAAGGCAGTATTGAATTAGTATTACAAATCACGCAATAATTTTCCAACGAAAACAGAACTCAGCAAGTACATACTTCAGCAGATACAAAAAATAACTGGATGACACAAGAAAATGAAATTGGTTTTGCGCTGCCTGGCGGCAGAATCTGACATGACACTCCATGTTCATAAATATTATTCCCTCACACAACATGTGGAATCACACGCTGTAGAAATGGCATGGGTCAAGCAGGCAGGCACCAGGTTGGTGTTGTCAAATTCTGTTTTCATTGGTAAAATACTGCATGATTTGCAACCCTTAACTGAGCGAATTATCCTGCGTAATGTACCTACCACAGTTCACGGTGGAGTGCCTGGAAGTCAGAGAGCTTTCTCAGGACGACCCAGCCAGTTGAAATACTATCATTATCTAACTCATCTTCCAGAATATGCACCACCAACACAAACTGCAGCATTTCCTTGTCTTCTGACAGCTGAAATAAGAGGGCATTAAGCCTATTATAAGGATCAAGGCATGCTCCAATATTTTATGAAAAACAACTAACTAAACCAACTCCACAGAGCTGAGTTTTTCTTGAGAGGCTTCCAGTCACTCAGCTACTCAAGAATTTCATAACATTTTATGGAACATTAAGGTTCATTACCATGTTCACAAGAGCCCTCCACCAGTCCCTATCCTGAGCCAGATAAATCTAGTTTATACCACCCCATTCTATTTCTCTAAGATCCACACTAATATTATTCTTCCACCCATGTCAAGGTTTTCATAGTCATCTCTTTCCTTCTGGTTTTCCCGCCAAAACCCTATATGTGATCCTCTTCTCTCCAATTTCGGACAGATATGAGACCAGAAATACAATCAAGGATTCACAAACTGCTTTCAAAGCTGTAAGCTTATCTTACTAAAGCCTAAATGAGGAACGTGAGCCAGAAGTGTATGTCTACCTCCGCTGACTGCACAACTGCTCGCCACTGCCCTAGATGTTCACCCCAGGCTTCTGTTCTGGTGAGGTGTGCTTCTAACTGCCGCTTTTCCCCTTGCAGCTGCTCCACTTCCTTCTCTAGCACTGCAAGTACTCTGGATTCTGGCTTCAGAGATGTCTTCAGTGCTTCCAGTGCCTGTTTCAAATACACTAAGAGTCATTTGGTTCTCCAGTTGGTTGCAAGCTTCCAATGTAAACGTCCCTCTATTAAATATCTGCGTGCATATATTTTCAATTTTGCTTAGATACATTCATGCATTTGTTGTTTACTTAACAACACATTCTAACTAACTAGTCCTACGATGCACAGTTCTTCTTTATGAGCTACTAGCTGCGAAGTTTTTTTCTTTTTTCTAAATTCCCTTAGTGGGGGGTGAAGTCCAACTGGGTCCACTCAGCACAGTGGCCGCTGATTGGCCTATTGTAGCCTGCCCTGGGTGATTATGATGGAGAATTTGGTGGAATGAAGATTGGAAGGGGAAACCGAAGTACTTGGAGCAAACCCGCCCCAGCGCCACTTTGTCCACCACAAATCCCACTTGACCAGACCCGGGCCGCAGTGATGGGAAGCCAGCAACTAACCGCTTGAGCTATGGTGTGGCCAGCTGTGAAGTTAGTGAACCTACAGGTTCATTACTGTGTTCTCAATGACTAGCTTACTAATTCCAAAGAACAGAGTCCTTGAGAAACTTATTACAGTCAAACTCTTATTATCTCTGCCAAGTGAAGTACTGGTATGTTCTAATTACTGGATCTCAAACAAGGAATTCGAATTTTCAGTAAATTATTTATTCAACAGATTTATATGTTTTTTGTATAAAAATAATGTTCAGAACACACAGACGTTCGACTATGCACCAGGCTCAGGGCAAACAGTAACCGGGTCATATCTCTCAACACCCAAAGGTGCAGGTCCAGTAACACGTAATATCATTTCAAAAGGATTAATTTTCACTGCAAGAAGTAAAATAATTAGATTAATTTGTAATATTTGGAGGTGCTGATTCTTTTTTGTGGCACTTTTAAGTCAATTCATAGTTACTGGAAGTTCTGATTAATGTGGGTTCCAATTTAGTTGGTCATCCATGAAATTCCCTGCATTTTATGGAACCCAAATGTAGATTAGGACATGAGATCTCAGGTTCTCATGGCGATTAGGAAGATTACTGTCTTCTGAGTTTGGTAGAAAGGTACAACAGCTTCTGAGGAAGCTGCTACCTCTGTCTTCTTCAAGTCAGAAGATCTTAATAAACACCAGAATTTCCCATTGAAATTTCAGTGAGCTGGCACATAACAAGAAAGTGTGAGGCAGGATAGCTCAGTTGATATAGCAACTGGGCTACACACTGGATGGGTGAGGAATCAGATTTTGATTCCTGGCATGGACAGGATATTTTTCTATTCTCCAAAACAACCAGACAGGCTCTAGGACTTGCCCAGCCTCCTAAAATTGCTCTGGGGGTAAAGCAGCAGGGGTACAAAACTGACCATTCACCTCCACCTAGTGCCACAGCCAAGGATGGTGGAGCTACACCTGCACTCCTCATATGTCTTCATGGCATGGTGCTTAATTAACTAAAGCCCAGGGATAACTTTAGAAAGTATTCACTGAACAAACCTGCATTTTATTGCTCAGTTTCTCTTGCAGTTGATCGAGTTTCCGCCGAGCATAATTGGACTTGTCGACAATGTGCAGGTTAGGGTTCTTGCTCCCTGAGGGTGTCTGTACATCGGCTACACATAAAGTCACATTTTCTATTAGAATAGATTAATATAATTAGGATGTATGAAGCTCGAGAAATGTTCACACATTAAATGGATTCATCCATGACAATGTCATCACATAACCTAACAAATAACAAGCTAATGGGCCTTTAGTAGATGATGATTAACAAGAAATTTACCTGAGTCATCTTTCTCTGGGATGCTGACCTCTTCCATGGCCACCTGCATCTTCTGATAAAGCTCAGAAACAAGAAACGGAGGATAGAATTTCTCTTCAAGAGTTTTAACTACTTCTTCCTGAACTTCATAGAAGACTTCAGGACCTTTGTCTCCAAGAAGAAAACCTTCCATTCTCTTCAGAACTGGCTGAAATATTCAGAACGAATTAAAAACTTTACAAACACATGCAAGAGTACTCTTTTGCAATCCAAGTTAATTTTAACGTGTCCTGTGGAAGGTGTATTATGCTTGGGACTCTAACCATCATCCAGAAATCCAAAAGGATATGTTTCTGAAACATGAGCTTTTTCTGCATCCAGGTGAAAGAACTAAGTCTAGTGACTGAAACTGACTTTCTAATGGACCCAACTGATCAGATGCCTTCCCATACTTTCACCTGAGAATAGAAATAGATCCACTTCCCAGAACATTATATTCTTTCTGAATACTAGTTGGAGGACAAAGTTCAGAGTAATCTTGTGGAATTCTGGCATGTAATGCCATGTCACTCTGCAAAAGAGTACAGAAATGAACACAATATTACTAGTACTCCTCCTCTGCTTTGACCAGCAAAGGAAATTACTAACCTTGTCTACTCTGATGTCTGGAGATGGTGTGTTTATGTACTTGTAGAATATCTCTGCTCCAAGTTGATGCCAGCTACTGCGGCTAGTTTGGCGAAGTTCCTCCACTGCGGCCCAGTAGCCAATCAGAGAAACGCTGCCAACCTGCTCCAAGAACTGCGTTAGATATCTGCGACCAATCACACTCCCCAGCACTTCAGAGAGCGTTAATATCTAGGAAAGCAAATAATATGATCACAATGCATGACTGAAATGTAAAGACTAGAGCAGTTCCCCTTGGCCCTTTTTATATGAGGCATAAATTGTGCAGTTGTGAGTGCATTTGCACAACTGATTTTAAGTAGGATTTCAGGTTCTCACATTAGTGGTTATGAAGAGTTCTACCTTCTGGGATATAACCTATTCCTTCAAAACTATGGTTGACTTTCAACAGACTACACAATGTTATATCCGTTGCTATACCGACTCCCTCTACACACAATGGTCTTGAGTAAATTCATTTTTCAACGATGTTCTTTGAAGTTTATGTAACTAATTCATTACCTTCCTGGTGATCATAGTGCTGGCCTCGACTGCTTCCTCTACAGGGTAACCCATCCAGCCCAGGAGACGTAACCGTTTCTCGCACTGGTTTTTTGCATATGTTAACTGGCCGATGTAGCGCTTCACCTGTCTTGTCTGAAATCAATAGATACAATAATTATACAATGGGTATTCTGTGTTCAAAATTTCTTTAAGGGTGTGTGTCATTGTCACCGTCATCATATAGCCATGAAGATTATTGTGTCATCATTAGGAAGCTATTAGATTGTTTTAAAAAGACAACAGAAGCCAAAGAAATCGTCATACAAATCTTGCTGAATGCACAAATCCTCTCTTCATTAAGGTTGCCAACACAAAGTACGTGGTGCAATCCAAAAGTTCCCAAAATATATTAATAAAAACTATTACATCTTACCTAGATCTTATTCTGCACCATCACCTTCAAAGTAGTCCCCTTGGGAGCGCATACACCAATCCCAGCGTTTCTGCCACTTTTCAAATGCATCCTGGAAGTCTTTCTTTGTTAGGGTGTTTAGTACTGTCTGCGTTTCCGCTTGAATTTCCTCAATTGTTTCAAATCTTCACTCCTTCAACTTGATTTTCATCTTGGGGAAGAGAAAGAAGTTGCATGGAGCTAAGTCTGGTGAGTACGGTGGGTGGGGAACAACTGCCATCTTGTTTTTAGCCATAAATTCCTGAAAAATGTAAGCCGTATGCGGTCATGCGTTGTCATGGTGGAGTACCCAGTCGCTTGTGCGCCACTTCTCTGGACGTTTTCTCCTCATGTTCCCCCTCAAACGCCTTAGAACATCGTGATAGAACTCTTTATTGACTGTCTGACCAGGAGGGATGAACTCCTTATGAACAATCCCGTCAATATCAAAAAAAGAGATCAACATGAACTTAATGTTGCTCTTGACTTGTTGAGCATTTTTTGGCCAAGGTGAAGAAGGGCTCTTCCATTGCGACGATTGCTGCTTGCTTTCAGGGTCATAGCCATAAACCCAACTTTCGTCACCAGTGACAACCTCTGAAAGAAAGTTTGGATCCTCTTGAAGCTATTGCTGAAGTTCCCTGCAGACTTCCAAGCGATGCTGCTTCTGTTCATTTTGCAGCAGTCGTGGCACAAATTTCGCTGCAATCCTCCTCATGTTCAGTTCCTCTGACAAAATTCGTTGACATGTACCATAACTTAGTCCCAAGGTGTTACAGAGGTCTTGGATGGTCAGTCTACGATCTTTCAGAATCAGATCCCTAACTTTCGCGACATTTTCTGGTGTTTTGCCGGTTGACGGCCATCCCGAACGATCGTCATCATCAGTCAATGTTCAGCCATTTTTAAAACGCTTATACCAGTTGTAAGTTTGTGTCTGGCCTAAACTGTTTTCACCAAAAGCTTGCTTCAACATTTGGTGTGTTTCTGCAGTGGTTTCCCCATGTTTGAAACAAAACTTTATACAGACACGCTGCTCTCTCAGGTCAGCCATCGCAAAACCGCAAACTCACGGAAACACAACAATGGAAATACGTTCACCAACAATAAACCCAACCACTCAGCTCGACGCTGCTTGCCACACTGATTCAAGAAGGATGTGTGAGGAGACACCTAGCGGTATTTCGATGTACTCATAACCATTCGCGCGCAAAATTCAAATTTCGGAAACTTTTGGATTGCCCCACGTATGATGGACCCCTCAGAGAGGATTAGATAAACAAGGCACACATCTGAATCAATTCATTGAATTTTCAACATTCTGAAATCCTGTATTTAGTGAATATTTTCTTCTGGTCCCAGCCAAAGCCAAATATAAATAAGGTATAATTTTCCTATATTTATTGAAGTTCCATTCAGAGTGCTCATTATGTATTTATGACGCATCCCAACACAAGATATCTAAGAAATCCTAGCTCCAATGGTTCATCTGTTATCACTGTCACATCAAAAGTGAGTTCACCATGTTATTACTTTGCATTCTCAGGTAACTTAAAAACAGCTACTGTCTGTGTTTTTAGATTTCGTCACTCTGAACAATTGATATGATAGAGTACACTAAGATATGGGTTGTAGGGTGTGCATGGGTTAGTCAAACAGAAGTTCACCCTCCCTCCTACCTACAATGTAGCTACAACCACTGCCTTGTCCCTTCTTGTCACACTTCTCCTCGCATGAAATCCAGAGGTCACATTAAAAACACAGCCTTTGAACACTCTTACAGAAGCTAATATTGTCAAACTCATTTATTAATCACCTGAAGCATATCACCCTTTCCTGTACTGAAGGAAAATACTTCTCTGCCAGGATCCATCCTGATAGACTTTTTCCAATTATGGTTTGTTGTGGCCTGCATTATTTCAGTAACAATGTTATACCTGAAGGGGGAACAAACGAAATAATTAAACATGATAAAAAATTTAGGATTGTAACTTCATGTCAGCATCCACAAATAAATTATTTCATTTATAAGCCACAACTGTGAATGCACGTACCTGATATGCTTCAATACTTCGGTATCATTGCAACTTTTGATCGTTTCTATAAAATCTTCAAAATTTGCAGCGTACACATATGCCTTCTTGCTGAGAGCCTCTGACTGTGGCTGGTGCTGAATGTATGTGAGAATTTTCTGATTGATGGAGTCTGGATCAGTCAGCATTTCAATGACTGGATAGAACACTGAAACCATATTTATATTTATAAAAACCTGTTAACATGGCTCTTATAAAGGGAAACAATGTAACTTTCAAGAAATGTGTATGACAATTATGAGAAGTATTGGGGGAAAAAAAGGATGGTTAGAATCATAAATTAAATCTGTAGAGAACAAAAAGGAATTCAGACTTTGTTAATGGCATTAGAAGAGACACAATTACAAAGGACTGGCCATATAATAGAAATGTTATTCTGTTGAAGAGTATCTTGATAGGAATAATAAAGTTGATCTTGGGGTATCCCAGTGATTATAGCTTTGTATTTTAGTTTGCATTCATTAGCTTCTTATATATACACCGTATGTCCAAAAAGTATCCGACTTTATTTTTCTCCGCTGTAAGTAATGGCCATGGAGGAAAATAGACTGAGGGTGTTTGAGAACAGGGCGTTGAGAAGAATATTTGGACCAAAGAGAGATGAACTGACAGGAGGTTGGAGAAAACTGCATAATGAGGAGCTTCATAACTTGTACTCTTCTCCAAGTATAATTAGAATGATAAAGTCAAGGAGGATGAGGTGAGCAGGTCATGTGGCATGAATGGGGA
>NW_019722431.1:556598-624897 GCF_002891405.2 Cryptotermes secundus | reverse complement strand
CACTCGAAAACTTGCGTGCGAGATAGACACTGATCACCATATACTTCTGTCAACAAATTGTAAGTTTCAGTGGCAGATTTTCCAAGTTTTGTGAGGAATTTGATGTTAGCACGTTGTTCTGCATTAGCACTCAGCATTATTCCGACGGAGCTCAGAAACACGATCCGCTTCTAACAATGGTCGCGGCCAGACTAACCGATGCACGTGAATGAAACTTTGTGTGACGGTAGAGGGAAGTCCAAGGGTCAATGCCCTACCCTCCTCTTCGTCAATGACGTGGCCGGAAATGAGTCATAAAAGTAATCCGGGTTCTTTATTGCCACACCTTGTATTAGAGTGGATCTTAGAGAGATAGGACGGGATGGTATGGATTGGATAGATCTGGCTCAGGATAGGGACCAGTGGAGGGCTCTTGTGAACACGGTGATGAACCTTTGGGTTCCATAAAATGCTGGGAAATTCTTGAGTAGCTGCAGAATTGGCGGCTCCTCAAGAAGGGCTCAGCTCCATGAGTAAGTAAGTAAGTAAGTAATGGCCAAAGGGGTGGGGAAACTGAGCTTAGTGGTAGAAGGGACTTTCATGCACATGCGTGATTTTTTGCTGACTTGCAACACTGCCGAATGCGCCTGTGGCTGCCAGATAGCGAAGTGGTGTAACACATGTCCGTCGCATTCTCATTTCACTCAAGATGACAGAATGCTTGAAGTAGCGATATTGCATTAAGTTTTGTCAGAAACTTTGGGATATCCAAGTGGAAACAATTCGCAAAATTCAGCAGGCTTTCACCAATGATGCAATGGGGGTCACTCAAATTAAAGAGTGGTTCAACCGCTTTAAACATGGCCGTATGTTGGCGGACAGTGAGCAGTGTTTCGGGAGAACGTCAATGCTGATGTCATTGAAAAAGTGCGGACACTGATCATGGAGGACCGTCATTTGGCCATCCGTGAAGTTGCTGATGAGGGTGGGATCAGCAGAGGTTGCATAAACACAATTTTAACTGAGGATTTGGGCATGTCAAGAGTGGTGGCAAAATTTGTGCCCAAGCTGCTTTCGCCAGAGCAGCAACAACTCCGCCCTGAGGTCGCACAGGAAATGCTGGAGTGCAGCAACAGGGATCCTGAGTTCCTGAAGACTGTGATCACTGGTGACGAGTCGTGGGTATACAGATATGACCCAGAAACCAAGGTCCAGGCGTCACAATGGAAGCATCCAACATCCCCGAGGCCCAAAAGAGCACGACAGGTTCGGAGCAATGTGAAGGCGATACTGACTGTTTTTTTCGATTACTGGGGTGTTGCGCATCATGAGTACACACCACTAGGCCAGACTGTCAATAAGGAGAACTACCAAGAAGTCCTCTGCCATCTTCATGATCTAGTTCGGTGCAAGAGACCGGAGCTGTGGGACGCACGCAACTGGCAGCTGCATCATGACAACGCCCCAGCTCATTCATCACACCTGATCCAGGGTTTCCTGGCCAGGCTCCCTACTCTCCTGACATGGCTCCTTGTGATTTCTGGCTGTCCCTGAGATTGAAGACACCGCTAAAGGCTGCTGTTTTGACAGCCGCGAGGACATCATACAAAACGCGATGGCGCAGCTGCACGCCATTCCAAAAGAAGCCTTCCAGAATTGCTTTCAGCGATGGAAGAACCGTTGGGCCAAGTGTGTGGAGTTACAAGGAGCCTACTTTGAAGGCGATAAGGTATTGTAACCATCCAGATACAGAACTTTTTTTCCCGGCCCAAGGTCAGGTACTTTTTGGACAGAGTAGTATTTTCATTATTTATCTTATGCTAAGATAATCTTATATAATATATCAATGTAATCTATTGATAGTTTCTATATCCAATGGTTATGTACCTGAATGGATCGATGAATGATAACAAAAATTAATTAATGGATTGAAAAATGGTATTGAGAAAAGCATTATAGTTGAAACAGAAAAGAGACTTCTGAGATATACGGAAGAAAAGGTTTAGCTCTGTATTGGAAGACATTAAAAAGAGAAGACCTGACATGACAGTGAAAACGAAAGAGAATGGAAAGAGAGAAGAGATTAGGGACCTGTGGTCCAATGACCCATATAAAATGGAAACGAAGAGACAAGAAGAAATTCTTACATCATGGAAGTTAAACTTATGTAATACATATGGCCATACCTTTGCACGCTAGAATTTCACGTAACAAATGCTTGACTGGATTGCACTCTGCATAGTTTGGTGGAAAGAGGAGAGCAATGCATCGTTCTGAAACCCGGCGTAAATAATCTCGCTCTTTGTCTGGTGATGTCAGGTGTGCAGACAGGTTAAATTCCACCAGCTTCCCACCTGTCCTGGTGCAAAAACAAATGTATTACTGATAACATTTACAATTTCACAGAGGTGAAAGTGTCTGTTCTGTGCCTCTATATTTGGTCTATGTTAATCCTTTGAGTAGTGGGTGCCTGGAACAGGGTCCACTCAACCTCGTGAGGATATTTGAGGAGCTATTACAAGGAAATAGCTGCTCTGGTCTAGAAAACCGAGATTAACGGCCATAGGGATCTGTTGCGCTGACCACACAACACCCTTTATCCACTAAAGTTGGCTCTAACTTTGCCGACAAGTGGCGGTCACTCAGTTGGTATAGTATGCTTGTGGACTACAGGTCACGGAGTTAATCTTTCAGACTTCTGCGCCCCCTTCCCTTTGCAGGACAGCATAAAATATTTCTATGGTTGGGGCACCCCTAGAGCAGATTTGTACCCACAAACCTGAGCATCAAGTAAACCACAAAGGACCTAAGAAATGCTCTCTTACACATGCAAAGATAAAATATTTTAAATTATATTGTAAAATGTCTGGAAGCTGTAGGTAAAGGTAGTGGATATGGGGTTCAGAAGCCACCAAATCATTCATAACTGAATTCAAAGTATTATACTCACACTGATGCCTGAGCCTGTCTTATTCGTTCAAAATGGTGCGTCACTACATTCACCATATCAACTGCGACCAGTCGAGTCTGATCTATCTTTGATAGTCTTTCTTCAAGATTCTTGGTCACATGCCACAGGTCAACCCTAGAAGTAAATAAAAGACATTTTAAAAACAAAAGGATTAACAGGGCATAATGTGGGCCATTTACGAGTGTAACACATCAAATGCATAAATTCAACTTGATCAATAAGTCAAGATGTACAGAAGACTCTGGGGCACGCAGTAGTATAGTCGGTTAAGGCACTAGGCTACACACTGGAAGGTCGCAGATTCGATTCCCGATGAGGTCACTGGATTTTTCAATTGATCCAATCCTTCCAGCCACAGTATGGCCCTGGGGTCAACTCAGCCTCTAATAGAAATGAGTACTAGGGCTCTTCCTGAGTGGTAAAGGGCAGCTGGTGCATAAGGATAACAACCTCACTGCCATTTGTGGGCAGATTATCTAGAAAATGTTGGAGGTTTGACGTGTCACAACCCTATGGGCCTCTGCAGCCTGTCACAGGGATAGCTTTACATTTTTATAAAGGAGACTCTTCATTACCAGAACATACACTTGTCTGCTTTATGGACCAAATATTTTTGATTCTTAGATGCACTTACTTGCTGACTATAGCTTCCCAGAATGATTCGTACGCTGCCCATTATATCTGTTCTAGTAACACAATGCTTTACAATGATATATAAAAGTAAAAGTAAAAAGTAAAGGTATCCTTGTAACAGGCCGTGCACCGGCCGCCAGTTACCCCCAAGTATATTCCAGGTACTCATTTCTGTTAGAGGCTGAGTTGGCCCCAGGGCCATAGTGCAGCTGGAAGGATTTGGTCAATTGAAAAAAATTCAATGACCTCATCAGGACTTGAACCCGTGACTTTCCAGCTTGTAGCACAGTGCCTCAACCAACTACACTACCGCATGCCCCTTGCAATGCTTTACAATGATATATGAGTATGGCAGATAAGAATTTTATTATTTTATTGCTTTTTGCACCTGCCTACCAGTGTAAATGGCTTATTTTCTTCTGCTTGAAAAGCACTGGTCTCACTGTTTAGTGACTAGCGGCATGACCGGTAAGTGATTTTTGCAGTATAATGAAGTATGAATAGTGTGCATTTCAAGATTTTTGGATTCATGGTTGTTTTTAATTATCTGGACTACCTCTCCCCTCCATTACTGTAGATAATTGAGAATTCACTGTACAAGGCTCTAAAAATGGAATAATGCATTGCACACACAATGACATTAAGGAGAATTATAATTCTTGTGTACTACGGTTTTAAGGCAACTTTCTTCTGGAGTATGGTGCTGAGTACTCTGGTAGAAGTTCACCCACATTTTGGAGGAATGTACTCTCTCCATCTTCAGGGTCAAAAAGCAAACAGCAAGGAGAGCGAGCCACACGCATGGAAATGGTTCAGATATAGAAATAGGCCTGCAAAGAAGCCAAGACAGAACTAACAGGGGCAAAGTGAAGAGTAACTAACATATCTACAAAAGTTGAGAGATAGGAGAATGTAGGGGAAAAGCAGCACAAGTGACAAACAAGAGATACACATAGCACTCCTCATAATCAATGCCCGAGAGCCTCAAATGCAAAATTATGTTTTACTCTGTCATATCATAATGATCTTTTATGTAATTTCAGCCTTCCATGGCTTAGATGTATCATGTACTGAAGATGTTATGTTTTGATATATATTGCAGCCACCATCTATAGGGTAAATGAGGCAGGAAGGTGTATATCACAACATGGCCCATTCCCCCCCAGGCATCCTAGAAGGAGTACAGAAATCTTACTTCAGATCTTGAAGCAGTTCATCAGATTTGAAGCCTGCATCACTGCACCATTCGCCAACATAATCTCGAAGAATCAAGTCCAACAACTGTTGTAGTATTCCATCAATCATCCGTCCAAATATAACCGGCAATCTGGGAGGCTTCTCAAGTTTGGTCTCAAGTTCCTGTAGGAATGAAAGTAGTGATTAAACAAAGTACATTCCCTGGTATCTTGCCTCTCAATTACTGTCTGCAGAAGGATATGAGCAGTAATCAAGCATGGCAGACTGCAAATGTATGCATTTTGGCCTCTTTCCTAGATACTTTTGTATTAATTAGGGCCCAAAAAAATTTTAAAACTTTACTGTCATGTTGTCCACAATGTCAGTTCAGTCAACTACAGAAGTTTCCTTAACCTAACTTAACTCCGTGGCTTTAATCCGCAAGGAAACTATACTGACCAAGTGACCACCACTTGTCAGCGAAGTAGTGCCAACTTTACCGGATACAAGACATAAGACCCAAAGCCTAACCATAGAAGGTTTACAGACTTTTTTTTTATTGCTAGTGGGGTGGAACTAAGTCCCTTGTACTGCGGCCACTTCTGGCCTATTGTACCAGCCACAGATGATAGGTGAGGGTGATTGTGGAGCAACTGCTGGAATGAAGATTGTCAGGGGAAACCGAAGTACTTGGAGAAAACTTGCCCCAGCGCCACTTTGTCCACCACAAATCCCACTTGACCAGAACTGGGATCGAACCCGGGCCGCAGTGGTGGGAAGCCAGCGACTAACTGCTTGACCTATGGCGCAGCCCAAAGGTTTACAGATACTCATTTTTAAAAACAAAATCGTGAACCAAACTTTTCAAAACTGAACCAAAGGCCTAACATTTTAAAAATAAAACAAAAAACCCTAACCTAGGTGACTTGTTGTTGGGGGCAAATTCTAAGGTTAAGCAACTAGGTCCTGTTTTCACAAATACATTTTTAAGGTTGGCAACACTAACATCGTGGAATACACAGCAGTAACTTTGGACGTCACTTGGGTTACCTGCTAATATTGAGGTGACCTCTGCCTTCAGATATCTAGGCACAGATGAGAGGATAATACTCGTATCAAGTTCCGGGAAGAACTAACTGCCTATTTTTCTTTCACTACACACTGATTACTGAATACTTGTATGATATGGACTGCGTAGCAAACACAACTTGCAATAGTTCTTCTGTTGTTGTGTGTGTATTCATTGCTGAGGGAATGTGTTTACTAAGCTGTTGCTTAGCAATGGTCTGGTAATGTGTTCACCAAGACGTTGTCTAGCAATGGCCCAGGAATATGTTTACCGAGCAATTGCCCAGCAACGGCCTTGGAATATTTACAGAGCTGTTGCCTAGTAATTATAAGGGTGGATAGAGAGGAGAAGGTGCTGACTGCTTTCAGAATAGGGACCAGTGATTGACAGATTGCATTAAATAAACAACAGATATAACAAAACATTAACTATACTGAGCGAGTGGCCGCTGCTTGTCGGCAAAGTTAGTGCCAACTTTTGCAGATAGAGGGTGTCACATGGTCAGCGCAACAGATTCCCACAGCCATTAATTTTGGTTTTCTAGACCAGAGCTACATTTCCATTCATGTAGCTCCTCAATTATCCTCACGAGACTGTGTGGGCCTTGTTCCAGACCCACTACTTCTAAGAAAACCTGGTAGCGCCGGGAATCGAACCTGGGACTTCAGGATCTGTAGCCAGGAACTCTGAACACTAGACCACAGTGGCAGTATAGTTCACTTGCAGACTAAAGCCATGGAGTTTGTTTTGTTTTATAATAAAACATTAGGGTCAGTAAGGTGCTAAAAAAACAACACGCCTGAAATGTACACAAGTACATATTCCATTCAAGTACACCCCTCTACCCATCCCAACACAAGGTGATTTCATAAGCATACTCTTATTTTTCCAAAATATGGAAAGTATGGTAAAAAAAAAATGGGTACTCACCGTAAGATACCGGTGTATGGTTTTGCATTGAGGTGTCGGCTTCGTGTACACAGCAGAAAAATTTGATCTTGCCACAAGGGACACATGAGCAACAAACATGATTGCCAATCCTAAAGCAACCGCCAATATTCCACCAATAATAAATGTTGACAACCATTCTGACTGGTAAATCAGAGCCAAAAGCAGTGTCCCCAGTGCAGACACAAGAAAAACCGGTCTCATCCTCTAGTTTCTGTAACAAGATTCATGATGTTTAACACTCTAAAATATGAAGTTCATCTAAACAATGCATAAAAATCCAGTTCCTACCTCCCCAGAAGCACAATACATCTCCATTATAAGACCAACTGGTCAATGTTATTTGGTGAAAGTCGCTGTTTGTTGTGAGAATCATATGAAACACATACATACATTCTGTGGCCAAAATTGACATACAGTCCAATGTTAAATTGTATATATGGGTTCTGCAAAAATTCTTTCAAAGAAGAGCTGCCGCCAGTAAATATGAAGAAGAAACAGTGGTATGCCTATAGGCTACTTGGGATGAGCAGCCTTAAGGCAGAAGCAATGTGACATGAAGCCTGGAAGCCAGAAGAGACTGATGTTGCTAGGGAACAGTTAGGAAAACATGTTCACATGGCAATGAATACACACACAGTATGCCCCAAGAGGAAAGGACATTATTCTGGGATGTTACAGTATAGGTCATTCTAAGCAAAAAAGTGTATATGTACATGTGTCCTATTCCAAACGGTTTTAGATATTGACCTATTTCACTGTACAGTCCCAAAATTGTTGATAATAAAGAGACATTATGTACTGCTTCTAATACTGGTATATACTGTTCAAGTGACAGAGTTGGTACAATTTGCCTAGTATAATAAATTTTCGAAAATTCCACTGTAAACATAAATGCACTTTGCAGCTCGTGTGAGGACACGGTGCGTTGCTTGTCTTTACAGTGTACTGCACAGTGAAATACCTGTAGCTTGGAAACCGTTTGGAATAGGACACATGTACATATAATTAACTGTGCAAGGAAAGGAGGCGCTTAGTTCTTCCTAGAATTTCTTGTTGTATTAATATTTGATACACTTTCTTCCTATTCAATTAAAAATCCCAGGAGAGGGTTAAACGCATGGACAGGTGTCCCTGTGCTTGTTCAAGCACTTTGCCATGGAAACATATGGGCGGGGTGTCTGCCTGGGTCTGCACACCCGTAACCTCGCCACTTGGAGGAGGATGGTTCCCCTCTGTATTAAAAAATTCCTCCAGTATCACATCCTATACACTGTTTATGAATTTGTAACCTTCACACAATTGCAGCATAATCGTCTTGAGCATTCCGCTAATCGTTAACCCACAAGACAGAAATACATGTCAAGTTACACTAACGTAATCAGGTCACATGCGTAGCTTTCCATCGGTTCCACCCCTTCAGACTGAAATTCACGAATCACTTATCTGTTACCAAAGTACACTTACACAGAGCCAATCATATGACTATTATTGAAAAACAGGCTGTGTTGTTAACAGCTGATGTGTTGAACATTAAATTCATTTTCACAAACACCAAACGAACGTGATTTATTCTATACCCATACTTCTGCCCGTACATACAAAAACAACTTTTCCCTCGATTTCCTACACGTGAGCCAAACGAGTCATCGCCCTAGGATAGCCAACAGAGAATATATCTGACCTTTCATTTTATTCCGATATTACCAGTTTTAAGAGACCTTCCCATAGCTCACTGGACATATAAATCAATCAATTACAACTGGATCCATCGTGTAACTTGTACCAATCACTTCGTATGTAATTATTGATTTTTATCTTCTGCACTGCGATGTTGGTTATCTTGTACGTCTTGTACCAATTCATGGCAAAACAGCTGTTTATGAAAAATTAGTCGACAAATTAATGTTATGTCTCAGAATGTATAAACTGTTACAACTATTGCAGTGAGAACCTCAAATTCTACGAATTAATGTTGTTTTTACGCATGAAACATTGGTGTTCTGTCTGTTGTGCCGTAAGTTATAACTAAGTGATGAAAGAGGATAACTGGGTTGACTACATGGCTCTTTATTTGTAGTTATTCTGATATTTGTGAGGTACGATGTTTCCATTTTTAGAACGTTTTCAGTTTGCAAATCCACATACGTCTAATCGGCCTAATCATACTGTCATGTGTTGGGTGTTTGTAACGCGACAAATAACCTCACTAGTTCACAAGGTTCACAAGTTCGTGATAACTGAGAAGGTATTGGGAGTGTATAATTCAGTGACACTTGTATAGCTCCCGCGTTATAAATACGTTAAGACCACTGAAGAGAGAGTGAAGAGATATTGTGTAGGGTTTGTAACGTGTGTAAACCCGCAAGAGTGTTATAATCAATTGTAGTTACGACTTGTAGGCTGTTAAATAAACCAATTAACAATCTGAACGGCCTCTTCAGTAGACAGCAACACGTTCCAATACCATATATGTAACAGTTTATGGATGTAAATAAATTATGAATTATAATAGTTTAACACTTATTAATAGGGGCCACTAGGTAGCGTAGTTGGTTGGGGCATTATGCTACAATCCGGAAGGTTGAGGGATTGAATCCCGATGAGGTCATTGCATTTTTTCAATTTACCTAACCCTTCCAGCCACACTATGGCCCTGGAGTCGATTCAGCCTCTAACAGAAATGAGTACCATGAATATTCTTGGGGGTAAAGGGCGGCCAGCATGTAAGGCTGACAACCTTACCGCCATCTATGAGCTGACTGTCTACAAAATGTGGGAGCCTCAACATCTCATAACCCTATGGGCCTCCACGGCCTGTTACAGGGATACCTTTACTTACTTACTTTTTTAACACTTATTAATAACCCCAGGTGCTGCACAAAAATACTGCGATGCTGTCTTTGCTTCCAGTGTGGCTTTGACCCAGGGATTCGTACGTATAATCGCCCCCACCTTCTAGTACGGTTAATGAAACTAAGAAATTCCACTCATAGCTAAAAGCAAGCAGGGTCGACTGGTGGAAGCTGGTCCCAACCATTCTAAACAAAGTTAATTTCATAGCTAGAGAATTTATATGAACAGAGAAGTTATCATATGTGTGCAATAACAGCCTTAATACCAAGGGAGAGATAAGAAAGAAAGCATGTCTTGTGACTACTGATACAGGAGCATTGGTGATGATCGCCAGAGTGGACATCATCGTGGAACTGCTCAAGAGAGCTCCCCCACCTATTCCCGCTGACTGAAAGTTACTTGGTTGTGAGTCAGGATTCATTGTTCATAATTGGTGGTTAGACATGAACATGGAAGTAGAGAAATCTGTACACTACTTAGCAATGACTAGTGCAAGACATAAACTGAGAAGATTTGGTGTGTGCTGTAGTGATTTATAGAGGGTAATTATTTGTAGTTATGAGCCATAATCATTCAATAAATCCAATTCTCAATCCAAACCCTGTGTTTATTCACTGATGTTGACTCATCTCAGTGGCGGCCGAACATCACAATGTAATCATTAGCAATCCTGCTTTGCATTCAGGAGGTCCTGGGATTGAGGCTTGACCCAGAGACTGGATATGGTAACTCTGATTTTATATCCACCAGTCTCTCCAGGTGAATGCTAGGTTGCACTAATTTGAATGGACTGTGCTTGCTTTCTCTTACATCTTTTCCAATTAAATATTTTACGGTTATCCTACTGCTTGATGCTACATAAGCTTTATAGCAGAAACATCATCACTAAATAAATCGCATACCGATCAACCAGGCAATGATATAGCTGCACCTCTTATTTAGAATCTCTTTTAATTAGCTGAATGTGTTTGTGCCCTACAGTGTAATGAATCGAATGCCATTTGTAAAAGAGTTCTGTCTCTTGGGCTATATCACTGTGTAGTCTTATGGAAGTCAATTGATGTTTTAGAGGAATATGTTGCCTCCATTTTCAGGGTTGAAAGGTGAGCCAAGCCAGATACCACCACGAAACAGGCAGCAATCAGAGTGAAGTGTTCCTGCGAAACATCAGTTCACTTTCAGTGGACTACACTGCATTATATCCCAGAAAGATAGAAGTTTTCATAACTGTTTCCTTTAGGTAGGCTGCACACTGGCATGTGTCAAGACATGTAACAGTCAAGACACGATGTCTGCGACATGACACAAAGAAAGGAGCACAGTTGAAACGAACGAGCTTTGAAAACCACTGCACACTGGTCTCAGTCATGATGCTGACGAATCACGAATGAAGCAAGACTGTGTCTTTTGTCTCATGTCTTGATGCTTGTCTTGAAGCAGTTGGTGTGCGGCTGCCCTTAAAGGGCCACTGTTTCCTTACTCAGTCTCTTCTGACTTTCCCCAGCCTCCTCTTGCTCCACCCAGAGCCACTACTTCTTCTAAGAACTCAGCCCTAGGAGAACATCCCTTTGAAGGGACAACATTCGTTACATTTTTGCCTTTCTCCCCCAATTTCAGTTCACTCAGAGCCCTAGACCCTACATCCATAAATGTAAAGGTAAAGTTATCTCTGCCTAGTTAAGAACCACATTGTGCACATGGATGGTGGACTGGAGGTATAGCTCCATGCAGTCTTAACCTTGGCATGAGATGGGGATGGTCAGCTTCATAACCCAGCAACTTCGCTACTGAGGAAATAGCATCCAGTACCTATGTGAGGCTGGGTTGACTCTAATGCTGGTCTGGAAGCTGTGGAGAAGAGAAAAACCTCTTGCCCCAGCCAGTAATTGAACCATAATTCCTTAGTCATCCATCCCATAGCTAGTCACTGTACCGACAAAGCTACTCAGCTTCTCTTTTTTTCCATGCCCAGCTTACAGTTCTACCCTGAAGATGGAGGCAGCAAATTCTTCTAAAAACTTCCACAGCATTGCCACGGTACATGATATGACAACCCAGAAGATGGCAGTCTTCATGGTCACGGATGCAAGAACCTAGAATCTCACACTGTTACAGTTTTAGGAACTGAAATTTTCTATATTCTTATATTAAAATACAAATACACTTACACAGGAAGTCTATATGTACACAGACATACTTAAGGGCATATACAATGGGATGAAGTAATAAAGAGTATGATTTTGACTAGTACAGTTCTCCTGTATATAGATTCAATAAAATGAAATTATTTGATGTCTTATCAGTACCATTTTACAGAGAAAGGGTGATAAATCATGTATAAGCACTTTTTGTTTCTATGTGTTGTGTAGCAGAGGCCTTGGGATAGTTTATGTAAACCTCCATCCAAGGAATCCTACCAAATGTCAAAGATTCATAGTGAAGTAAATTCTGAATAGTTTGGCTAGGTACTGAAAGACTTCAGGAAGGGAGCAAAGAGCTGCAAAGAAACTGAAACGGAAAGTATGTTGTAAGGAAGAAGTGACTGGAGATATTTCATCAACTGACCCGTATAAATTGAAAATGATACTAGAATAATTCTGAATTGTAACAGGGCAGAGGGCCACATCCATAAAACCTGATGAGACTTTTTCTGCCACCCCTGTGACAGAGACTACAGCATTTTAAGGAAGCTGGCATTGAAAACTTGTCTCGGAATACCTTGCTATAATTATCAGAATTCACCTTGAAAAAATGTTGCGTGTTACAAGGTTACACAGTGCATCATATAAGTGAAACTTTTCAGTCTTACAGTTAGTGATTACTGCACTTCTCCTTTCTGATCACTGCTTATATCTGTCTGCTTGGGTTTTATGAGGAACTTAGAGAAAAAGGAACTTTTCTGTGGTGTAACATTGACTGACAGTTTCATGACAGCAGTGACAATGGAAAGCGCTATAATAAGAGAGAGGACTGTCATGAATGACAGTGTTGACGGAGGACTTGTTGGTAAAGGTAGGACTTTAATGCTGTCATCAGGAGTGACAGTGTCATCCTTCCAGTTCACCCATGTGTCATTCCAGTAAGTGGGGTTTGACATAGGGTCTCCAGGAACATTTAGAGGTTTCACCATCGTCTTCTTGAATTGCTCCAGAGACTCCTCGAGGCTGTGGAGAATGAGTGGCTGACTGAATGCCAGATTTGTGGTCTCACAGGGATCATCACGTATGTTAAAGAGACAAGGTGCTTCCCGAGGCTGGCAAGCTGTCTCAGAACTGGTGTTACTTAAAGAGGACATACTACTCTTTTTATTACAGTGAACTTCTGCCTGGTGTCGCAGTGACATTACAGCCATTTCTGATAGCAGCTTCAGTGGTTTGCTTCCATCACCTGTAAATATATCACAAAATTTCTTTAGTCCTTATGCTGCTAACTAACTGAACTAACTCTCTGGTGGTAAAATCCTAAGAATCTTCATCACTAAATACCAAAGTACAGCACTGGAAACAATCCTGAGCCAGTTCCATCCACTTCCCATCCTCACAGCCTATTTCTTAAGATCAATCTTACTAATTACCTAACTTTCTAGCAGCAGATCCCAAATTTCAAACAGCGCTAATGCCAAAGCCCGCAGTTGAATATGGTCTTGCATAATCTAATGTTTTTTTTTAATACAAAGGCAAAGAAAATATAAGTAGCTGCTATAATACACATGTTTCAACTTACCTTTGTCTGTGCTTCCATTCTGTGACATTCTTGCCAATTTCTTGGCCTGTAGCTGCAGCTTAGTGGTGAATCCTGTTATGGTAATGCCAACTTTTGAGTTCAGTACCATGTCCACATCATACTTTTGCGATTTACCCTTGCTGTCCAAACCCGATTCACCATACCATTCGTCTACTTTTCCGTTCTGCGTTGTGCCTTCATGCATATCAAACAAAGAGATAATTAAAATGTTGTTTCATATTTTACTTGTAATGTAATGTAGTGTTTTCCAAAGTTCTTGAATGCAGAATACAGTCACAGGAAGTAATGACAAGACCAGAGGCTGTAAGCAGGTTATAGATTGAAGAGATGTTTCTTCATGGGGTTTGCTAAGAAGTGAAGAAGAAGAGATAACACAGAGTTTAGCAATTTTGGTTCAGGTTTTCATGATTTTTCTCCATCCCATTAGACAAAAGCCAGGATAATACCTTTGTTAATAGCGCTATAACTGCTTCCTTCAGTGTCCTTTCCAGTTCACAACTCATCCTGCCATTTAGTGTTACATAAACAAGAAACTTGAACAATCGCTGATAAGTAAACCAAGAATTAATCAATCAGTGGGATAAAATCTGAAACTGAAACATCACAGAAGATTCAAAGGTAGAAACAGTACAGAGAAATTGGCAAAATTAAAAACAGTTGTATGAACATGCAGAGAAAACTAAGGACAATTAATGGATCCTTTGGAAATTTGCATACATGTGGGAATGACAAACCGAATTTGCACCAATGAAGAAATACAGGGTTTGTCCGGAAAGTAATGCAATTAAGTTTGTAGAAAAAATTATTCAGTATATCGTTACTAATGTTTAAAATTCTTCAAAGTACCCCCTTGGGCATCCACACACTTTTGCCAGCGACTTTTCCATGCACGGTACGCATCCTGGAAGTCGTCGACGGGGACCTCGTTTAGAGCCTTTGTCACGGCAGTTTGGATCGCTTCAATGGTTCCAAGACGGGTTCCTTTCAGGGTGTTCTTGATCCTCAGGAACAAAGAGAAGTCTGCTGGGGCCAGGTCAGGACTGTAGGAGGGCTGGGGCAACGTTACCAAGCTGTGTTTGGCCAGAAACTCCCGGACGCGTAGAGCGGTGTGGCTGAGAGTGTTGTCGTGGTGCAGCTGCCAGGTAGCAGCGATCTCCTTTCGAGTGCGACGATCGGTATTTAAAAGATCACGAACATGAGACACATTTTTGTCACTTTTGCTGGTTGACGGCCGTCCAGAGCGGGGGTCATCCTACACCTCTTCCCGGCCATTTTTAAACAACTTTAACCATCTGGAGACTTGAGAATAGGAGAGAGCAGAGTCCCCGTAGTCTTCCTGAATCATTTGGTGGGTGTCGGCGAGGTTTTGTTCAGTTTAGCACAGAACTTGATCGTGTAATGTTGTTCAATAGTTTTCTCCATTGCACGTCATAACACAGGCACTAGCAGGAGGTTCATGGAAACGGCGATCCTGACGCTCCCAGAGCTCAGAGCAGACTGAGTTTGGAAGCGGTGTGAAGCTAAGAGTCCTCCCCCCCCCTTTCCCATCCGGTCCGAACGTGCTGCGACCAGGAGGAGCGGCAGGAAATAACAAATTGCATTACTTTCCGGACAAACCCTGTAATAGCAGATTAAATTTGGAAAATTATTACCTTCATTCAGTTCAGAATATTTTTTCTTAGCAATCTGTTGCCTTATATGGATGTGCAACTTGGTTTCTCAGAGTAAGGGAAGAGCACGGGTATTTTGGGAACAGGGTACTGAGGAGTGTATTTGGATGTAGCAGTGAGCAAGGAACAGGAGGATGGAGAAAACTGCATAGTGAGGAGTTTCATAACTTGTACTCCTGACCAAATACTATTAGAATAAAGAAATCAAGGAGGATGAGATGGGTGGGGCATGTAGCATGCATGGGAGAGAAGAGAAAGGCATGTCAAGTTTTGGTAGGAAGAACACTTGGAAGACCTAGGTGGAGTCAGGAGGATAATAATAAGATTGATCTTAAAGAAATGGAATAGTACAGTGTAGACTGGATTCATCTGGCTTGGGACAGGGATCACTGGCAGCTAATTGTGAACACAGTAACACACCATACTGAATCTTCATATTCCACAATATGCTGGTAATTTCATAATAAGCTGAGAAAGAAGGCCTTAGCTGTGTGGAGTCAGACAGTAGTATGGGCATGTGTTATGAGATTATGGCAATCGCATTCTACTGGGGTGACCAAGAACGAGATAGTTAAGGGGGAAAGTGGAGACAGATAAAGGAGTGATTA
Source organism: Cryptotermes secundus (assembly GCF_002891405.2). NCBI lineage: Eukaryota > Metazoa > Arthropoda > Insecta > Blattodea > Kalotermitidae > Cryptotermes > Cryptotermes secundus. The sequence continues at coordinate 609,243 of NW_019722431.1, read as the reverse complement.
TGAGAGGACATAGGAGAATGGAGAATATTCTGACAAAGGACAGTGCATGTAGGTGGAAATATCAGTACATGATAGAACTAAATAGACCAAGAACTTTTTTCATGGTATTTCACAATACAGAAATAATATTACTGCAATTTTATTTCCAATAACCTTTCATTCAGATAGAATCCTTGTACCTGTAACATACTTCCAGTCTCCTCTTCGTAATGCTGCATAATCATCAATAGGGTCTATATTGTGGAGAATCTCTAATCGTGGTGATGGAATATTCTCTGAGAGAGTCGACCACATGTCAATCCCATCAATCTTACCCAAGTCACGCACATCCAAACCTATGAGAGTGGAAACACTTATTTTGACATTTAAGGAAATCTGAGCCTAAAAATATACATCCAGGTTTATAAGAGTTTGCAGGAAAAATAACAGCCATGATCTCCCCACTGACCCTTTCCATGTCAGATCTTGCTCAACAAAAAGTTTTCTTTTGTCTCTTTACAGCACTCATGATAAATAAGACATAAATATTGTTTCTATATTTATCTACAATATACAGATTGTCTGTGATGTTCACTGACACAAAGGATGAATAATAATGCAGATAGGAAGTCAAAATCATGAAAACCACGGTGTTCTTGATCAAACAATCACATAACTTCGAAAGGGTTCGTTAATTCTGTACTATTCACTTTCTTACATAAAGAATATTCGATACAGTGCATGCGACTTATGTCCGATTCACATTTAGCATGGATCCTATTCTGCGTTCCAGTGAGGGACCAAGTACCTTGAATGAATATTTCCATGGGTTTTCTCATTCTCTCTGGACAAATGTTCAGATAGTGACTTGGGAACAAATTCCAGGGTTCCCTCTTCTTTCAGATTCACTGTCTGAACATCAAGTTAACGATTCATATTGTGTTGCAAGTTGTGGTGCTGGGTAGTTCTATAGGCAGGTATGACACTTGGAGGAAATTTCTGCCTCAAGAGTTCAACCATGAAGATGGAAGCAGTATACTCTTCTGAAACGTTGGCATCCTTCCACATGGTGTTACAACCCAAAGACCACAATATGATTAATCACCACAAAAAAAACCTACATCCCTAATTCTTCAAAGGTTCATGCCTATGTTTAATTTACCATACATTAATGCTGTTGCATGTTGTTCAGTTCCTGAGGTATATTTAATATGCAGTATGGTTGTTTACTGGATAGCGTGCAATGTCACTATCAATGCCAGTAACTCTAGTTATACACTCTTTTGTAATCAGAATTTCTGTGTACCAATGGGTTAGTTTCTGTGTCATGAGAAGTACTGGTATCTTACCTGTGGCCATGACACAATCTGCTGCACATGTGCAGTGAGCGGCATGGCCACTTTCCCTGTTTTGCCCAACCATTTTCACTTAGTCACATCACTTCCTGTTCCTCCAACATGCTCACTCTTTATTCAGTGCACTTCTTGTTTCACCTGTTTTCGATATACCTGGTGATTTTTAGAAATGAAACGCCCACATCAAACGGCAGCCATCTCTGTCAATAATAGGCTCAACTGTGTACATAACAGCCATGAATATTCATGAAATGTATAAGGGATACTTTAAGTTAAATGAATTAATAACCTTCATACCTACAAATATCTTTAAGCCTTTCAAGTTTATTAACAATCCTGCCTCTTGAGAACTGCAAGAGATAAGGCCTTTGGCACTGAGGCCACAAAGGGGGTAAAAACCCCTAATGATTGATGGGTATGGAGAATTTGTAGAATGGTAACTGGCACTGGAAGACAAAAGCACTGGGACAGAAACCTGTCCCAGTGCCAATTTGTCCACAACAAATTCTACATTGACAATCGTGTGATTGATCTTGGACCTGTTCAGTGAGATTTCAGTGACTTAACTGCCTGAGCTATGGCTTGCCCCTTACCTATCAATACACTCACAGTATGTCAGTAGAAACAAATATGGAGATGCAATGTTAAATGTATCTTGAAGGACAGTGTAGAACACATATACAGAATAAAATCATCATTATCTCATTCATTGTTAAATAATCTCTGCAGCTGATACTGTGTCATTAAATAAGTTATCATGGAACAAATTAATCCTGATAAAAGTGGCTGCACATTCTAAGCTCATACATTGGATTCACAGGTTCAAATTCTGCTTGAGACATGGATATATGTCCATGTTTCTCTGTGCAGGTGAAGTTTTTGTGATGGTGTAATCGCCCATATAAGGAGTCTGCTAAGACATCTAAGAATTCATAAGTTCAGAATGAATTCTACATCAGAACAGATCACATGGGGGGGGGGAGACAATAATTTAATTCACTTTCTAATGATTAAGTGTACCTGCAGCAGAATAAAATGTGGGCAACCAATCTGCAATGTGCATTAACTGATTTGAGACTCGCTGGGTAGAGTGCAGAAGGGGACTCCACAGGGCAGCCACCCCTCGCACACCTCCCTCCCATGGGCTCTCCTTCATCTGCAATATATAGGATACTTCATGAAATACTTTATCTGCAATCGTAACATACTTTATGAGGTAATTCATCTACAAAACATGTCATACTTCATGTGATGCATCTACAAAACACTGCATACTTCATGAGATACGCAAATGTGTCAGGCCTCTTGAGATATTTCATATACAAAACAGCATACTTCATGCCAGTGCAACCAATTTAACTATCTGAATGCCAATTAATATTCCACTGGAAAGGTAAAAAAATTTAACAGCTGAAGATAGTAGGTGCTTTGGCTTAAAATGGTAGCATCTGATGACAATTCTCATTTGCAGGAAGTCACACTATCCATTGGAATAGTGAGCTAGCTATCTTGACAGTCTCGAACTGTGTACACATTATATTCTCCTTCTTCTGCTTTCCAATTTGGCACAAACTTTGGGTTTCATAAAATAGAGAATATTTTTCTGACAAGCTGAGCCATTATCAGCTTCCCAAGAATGACTCTGCACATTGAATTAATCATATGTTACTAAGTGAGATAATAATGGAAGGCTAAATTTCTTGTTTTAACTAAAGCTTACTAGTTCATTTTAAAATATATATAAATGTGTACAAAACACAAACTATATTACAAAGAAAACAGAAAGAAGTACCACTTCACCCTTATCCAACTTTTCACAATCTGAGTATCAAGAAGAGTACTAATATTTATGATATTTCTGATAAATAATACAAATTAAATTATGATTTTTCCCATAGGGCCAGTCTCTGATAAACTGCAGCAACTGATCTGTGAGCTTGGCCTTGTCTCAGTAACTAAGTGGAAGGGGGGGGGAGGGATTGAAAATGGGGTTTCTACTACCCCAATTTGAGTTGATGGCCAAAGTGATGATTGATGGCAACTCTGTGCTGTGACTTGTATGGTGTTCTCAAGTAATGATGTCTTAGACATAATCTGCAAGCACAGTTGAAGGTCATGCTTGTACATCAGTTGCAGCAGCTGTACTGCATTGCTATTACAGCAACAGTTTCAAAAGCACAAAAAGATTCTCTTCCTTCTCCATATGCTCAATTTCACTTACCCCTTTGAGTGGGAAATTGGAACCCCTGTTGGAATGCACCCCAAATGTGGGTGCCCCATTGTCAGACATGAACAATACAACAGAGTTGTGAAGCATCCCTCTTGTTCTTAATGCTGCCATTACATCACCAACTGACTGGTCCAACTTTGACACCATTGCTGCCGACAAGAAGCAAATGACTATCAATAACCTTAATGAAACATGTATGACACTTTACTTGGACTTTATGAATCGTTTGATTTAGCCCTTTGACCCTCGAAGTTCATTAAATAACATTCAATAGTTCATTTTCTGTCTCACAGGAAAAACACTGTATCTCCATCATACATACAAACTGATTTAATGCTGATGAAGAAAGCAGTCTTCTGGGATTTGGCACCGTGTATATGTGGTGTTACATATACACGGTGCCAAATCCCAGAAAACTGCTTTCTTCATAGTCACCGCCGTGAAAGCCTCAAATCTTACATGATTTAATGCTGTTTAGGGAAATAACTGCTCTTTATTGTGAGAATCATACAAAACACATAAGTACCCTCTGTGGGTAGAATGCAGGGTTTTCAGATATCAAATAAGGTTTTACATATACTAATCATTCTGTTTCAAAGGGTTAATATACAGAATTCCAAAAATTGACACCTTCTATCGTCTGGTCTATCGTCATCCTCAGGTAAAACATGAAAAGAGGAGCTTGCTGGTGTAAATATATTATTCTCTAATATTAAAGATCTTCTCCCTTGGGGCTACTACCTTAATGTAGTGGGCAGGTTTGCATGCCCCCAGGGAGCTATGCTAGCGGAAGCACTCCTGGATGAAGGGTAGAGGCCAGATTAAATGTAGTTCCTGGTCATCCAGAATGGAGGCAGTGCGTGAGACTAACAACCTCACTTCATAATACTACATGCTAACACACATAGAGATACTGGATGGAAAACTTTGGAAAATGGTTAAAGAAATATTACAGGGGCAATTAGTTATATTTTGCTGCTTAGGATGTAGAGAATGATTTACAAGAAGTGAAGAGATGGAGGCAAAAGACACATAATAAATAAAGATGGATATCTGTTATAGAGAATGTCGAGGAGCCTGGAATATGTAATGTCCAAGACTTCTACCTGCATACATTCTCCTCTCTGGATCTTCGATGTGTGCAAATTTTGCCACTTCTTCATCCGGAGCTTGGAATGGCTCCTCAGGGTTGCCGGTGTGAGGCGCTAGGTGTGCCAGATACAGGAACAGTGGCCCCTTCTCGCTGTCGTGTGTCTCAATGACACGCACGGCCTCATTCGTGAACAAATCGGTGGAATAAAGTCCGCGAGCCTGCCAGTCGATAGTCATGTTGCGGCGCATGTCATAGCCTTTGTATGGCACTAGCTGAAAATACAAACTATTGTAACCAACTGACTAACAAATACCTAACTACTTAAATAACTAAGTAACAAGTTATGTTGTATAAAATCATCCTTCAGTGGTGATGGTGAAACAACTAGTCTACAAATTTCTTGCCTTTGCCTAACCCGATGGATCATTGCCATATTCACAACAGCATGCTACTGGAAACTTCCTTGAATAAGTTCAATCCAACCTACACTAATATATTCCATCCATAAAATATATATTTTAATGTTATCCTTCTATGATATATATCAGTCTTCCTTCAGGCTTTTAAATTCTCTATTTCAGCATCCTGTTGCAAAACTTTAATTAAAACGTCTGTAGGAACTGCTAAGCAGTCCGTCAATAATGCAACAACTGTTTACTCACCACTTAACACAACATGTTTCGGCCGTAGATGGCCATCTTCAGGTGTCTTAATGTACTGAAACTGTTACACTGTTCTAACGTCCGCTAAAACCGCGCGCTGCAGTCCACTTGAAAATAAACCGCAGAGCGCGGTTTTAGCGGACGTTAGAACAGTGTAACAGTTTCGATACATTAAGACACCTGAAGATGGTCGTTGTGTTAAGTGTTAAATGGCGAATAAACAATTGTTGCATTATTGGCGCACTGTGGATACATAGACGTTTTAATTCTTTTTATGTATTTTTAATTTGTCCCATGTACGCTACATGCCTTTCCCACTCATTCTACTTGACTCGATCACTTTAGTAATATTAAGTGAAGAAAATTAATTAAAAAGCTCCTCATTATTTCATTTTCGCCAGTCTGTTATCGCTTCACATGTCATGGGTAAAAATATTCAAACACCCTGTATATACTTTACCTCCCATATGGTGAAAGACTAAGTTTCACAGCCATATAAAACAAAAAGTAAACTTAAAACCTCTTTTGTTTCAATTTTTAATCTTCTTTACTCACATGAAATCTAGGGAAATTTCAGCAGGATTGTTAAAAACAAATTCTTACAAAAATATCTAAGTCTCTTTATGGCCAAACGAGTGTCACTGTGGTGATTGCTTAGTTCACCGCTAAGCAGCAGGGAGATACGTGTATTTCTTTTGGTCACGGCATGATCAACAACAGTTGATGGTTGAGTGATTTGGCACTCAGACACAAAATGAGCATGGATAGACATTTTAAAATTTCACCATTAATTTAATATTACCATCATCCATGCCATTTTCTTCCACTTCATTTTTGTAATGTTTAATTAGTTAAGCATGGGGCCAACTTATCTTTTAAGCTATCTATTATATTGTCAGGTGTACGGGGATACGCGTGACGAAAATAACGGGTTCTGGATCTGATTACTGGATTTATTATCACTTCGGTTACAAGTTCTGTTAATCATATTTAATCATAATGCCATAGCTATTCTGTTCACCGCTGCACACGCACTAGGATTCTCCGTCTTCACTAGTCGTCTTCTGGCAACGGATCTCAACACAGGAACTGTAAAATTCTCACTGAATTAAACACTCTCAATATCGACGTACTACAGCACATGTAACGTCACACACTAAGTCTCCTAATACTTCTTCTGGCCACACACGTGTTCCCTTGGAACTTCGGAACTCAAGCGGAGTCCATCTATTACTCACTCCTCCAGCTTACGACTGCCCGCAAACGAAAGTTAAAGTCACATTGCGACTGACGGTCAGTCAGTCTTTGTGTCGAGCCCAATCTGGGGCTTACGGCAGGATATTTATTACTGTTTGACAGTTATTGTCTTGTTATTGTGGGGCGCCCTCTCTGACGAGCGGACGGGTCTATTGCCCGCAAACGACCTTTGCTATCCCCCACAAACTTTCGGCGCAGACCTACAGAAAACACATCACGTTTTCTGTAGGTCTGTTGTGTGACGTCACTGCCTATGGGAAGTGTGTTTACCGAGCCGTTGCCTAGAAACGGTTTCCATAACTCCGGTGTTCTATAGTTGCGTGCGTGTAATGCAGGGTGTTTATCGAGCCGTTGCCTGGCAATGTGTTGACATGTCACAATATTAACACACAGCCACACGTTATTCTGAATGACTTCAAATGAAACAAACAGGCACAACTGTCGAAATAAACAGTCCCCACAGATAACTCCTCCACTGATCTAATATCGTGCAATAAATCACGATTTCACTGAATATGCACGTTGTCAACAATAGAAATTCGTGACTCTTAGATTTCTGTGTACATGCGGATATTTTTATATGGTGAGTAAAGAGACCAAGGTACAATTACCGTTGCTCTCATTGTGTGGTCATAGTAATCCTGGTATCCATTCCAGTAGCCATAATGGGAGTCAAACCCACGGTACGTGGGTGTGTACTCCCTGCGATGGAAGCCCAGATGCCACTTGCCAATCGCATGAGTGGCATATCCTGCAGATTTCAGGTACTCAGGCATCAGCCTCTCTGAGAGGGGCAGGCCCCAGGGCTCGGGGGCAAGGATCACCAAGTGCTGCATGCCTGAGAGACACAGAGAGAAGAAAACACACCTGTCATGGATTGTGCAGTCCTTCTTGAGAAGCTTGCAGTTTCACAAGTGGTGGAGAAATTACCTGTCTTTTACGAAAACCAAAGGTTCAATGCCTTGTTCACAAGAGCCTAAAGTAAGTAACGCTCTGCCTGTACAGACCGTGGAGGCCCACAGGGCTGTGAGACGTCGAGGCTCCCACATCTAGACAATCAGCTCACAGATGGCGCTGAGGTTGTCAGCCTTACGCGCCGACCGCCCTTTACCCCCAGAAATATTCCTGGTACTCATTTCTGTTAGAGGCTGAGTCGACCCCACGGTCACAGTGCGGCTGGAAGGATTAGGTAAATTGAAAAATCCACCTCATCGGGATTCGATCCCGCGACCTTCCGACTTGTAGCATAGTGCCTCAACCAACTACGCTACCGCGTCCCCTTATTCACAAGAGCCTGCCACTGGTATTTATCCAGAGCCAGATTAATCCAATTCACACATTCACATCATGGTTCTTTCAAGATCACTTATGATACTGTATTATGTTCTCCTTTATGCCTAGGTCTCCCAAGTGGTCTCTTTCCTTCCGGCTTTCCCACCAATATCCTATATTTCAATAGGTACAGTGCCGTAATTAATTCACCAATACTATGTTTTATTGCGACGAGCTGATCACTCATCCAAGGAGTCATACCGTCTGAAAAATGATAATGAAACTGAAAATCAGAGGCCAGGGCCCAAGGAGGCTGTAGAACCAGTGAAAAAGAAACTCTGTTTTACCGTTCGAGCAGATACTGCGGAAATTCTACAATTTAAAGTAGGTCATTTAACTTCAAAATCATAAACCAAGGACGGTAACCGTGGGCAGTAAATATGAAGGAACTCTTGATAACGTAAAACAGTGGGTACAAATACGTATATTAGGCCACCAGAGGGCGTACTGTTACTTTCGCGAAGATAGCGCCTATATATTTTAATTTGGGGGAGGGGATGGTCTTACAAAGTACTGAGATTAAATGAAGCTCGTTGGGCCCGTTTTCGAGAAAATCTCAAGTTCATGTCGGAGGACGGGTTAAGGACCCCAATTTTTGGTGCAAGAATATTCACATCCAGTGACACCAACGCACATGTGTATGATGGACAAATTCTGGTGCACCGAATAGGAACATTCCAACTGTTCGGGCGAGGGGCAGTGAGGGGCACATACATACAAACCGGACGGTGTTCCAACATCCTTCCAATGTTTTCACGACCACATCGCCACGTGCATGTGGAAGCAAGAACATTGCATATGAAGCATGTCCGGTGAATCAAGGAGAATACATTTTCCTGCCGGAGTTATTGCAAAATATTTCGTCAGCTCTGTCGCATGGGATGACGCCATATAAAATAAATTTTCAGATTGTGGTCTTCTGGGTTGTGACACCTTGTGGCATTATAGCAACGTTTCGGAGTATCGTGCTGTCTCTTTCTTCAAGGTCGAAATGTGGAGAGTGATAGATTTTCTTGGTTATGTGAGCAGGTCGCAATGGACATTCCACTCTGCTCGACGGAACCGGAAAAGGATACAGAGGCCCAGAGCCCTTTAATGCATGTTACCTGGCAACCATTTAATGCATAAAGGGATCATCATATAGCACGGCGGCCTGACGATAGCCAGCAGCCAAGTACTGCAGGACAGTCATTCAGACAATGAGTCGGCGGTAGTCGGGAGTAGAAGTCGGACCCCCCTCCCCTCTCAAAAGATATAAGCTATCTTGGAACGAACAAAAAATATGGTTATGGGTTATAGCGAGGGCCAGCTGCAAATTACTGTTCTGCTGTCCTTGACACCACGGCGGTAAATGCAAGAAAAATATGCGATGTCACGTGCTTTCAAATTGTCGGTACTTCCCCTCTGTTCAGATGAGCCATGTATACACAAGACTGACATAACAAATACGTAAAATTGTCCCTGTGTTTAACCAACTAAGTGCTACCCGATGAAGAGGTATGGGGGGGTGGGGTGGATATATAGATCCACTTATTCTTGACCTCGGCATTAGTTGGATCTGATTGGTCAGTTTCCCGCCCCAGCCGCTTTACTCCCGGTAACCATTGGATAGGTGGCTTGGTGGGCCCTAGGACCGGTCTTGACACTGTGGAATAGAGAAGAGTCCGACCCCTCGGCCGTTCAGCCGGCAGCCAGTCGCTATACCGGCTCACGTCATAACAAATCAGCACAAACCACTTGAAGGAGAACCTGAGCTGTTCAAGCTCAGTACTTACCCGTGTGTGTGGGGTACTTCCCCGTCATGAGTGAGGATCTGGAAGGGGTGCACAGAGCAGGCACGTAGTGACTATTCAGGATGATGCCGTTGTAGGCCAGCGCGTCAATGTTTGGCGTCGGGATCTGCGCGGATCCGTGGAAGCCTACGTCATTCCATCCCTGAACAGACCACACAATACAGCAGATGTCGAGGAAACATGTCCTGCACTAGAGTTGGAGGTGGCCTTCACAAAACGTTGCCAACATTAGCGACGTTCAGTACGAGGTAAAGGCATAGTTGTCCTTATAAGCATTACGCCATGATGACGTATGGAGAAAGGAGGTATCACAAATATAAATCACTCCGTCCAATGTGACCTGTAAGTTTATTACTACATGAAAAACTTAACACCCTTACATGTTTCGGTCTCTGCGGACCATCTTCAGAGGGCAAACATCACTACAAATAGGAAACCACCTTCACATAAGTTGTTTAGACGTAAAGTACGTACACTTATATGTTACAATGCATAGTACACAAAATAGAACATTTCACAAACACAGCAGTTTCCTGGGAATGTAAAGTTTAAAAAAAAAATTATTTAAAATTTCTTGATGCTAATTAAATTTTTTTTTTCATTGTCAATAATTAAAATTCATAAACCATGCAGGCTCGTGTTCTCCATGCCTTCATAAACCTCAGCATTATTTGCCGGTCGCTTTACCCCCCACGGGTATAGCCTCTGGTAAGGCCCATCTACTCTATGAACCAGGGTAGGCAACCTTACAGAAGAAAAGTTATGTGTAAGTATATCGGAATTTCTCATCCTCGTGTCTAATGAAGTTCTAATGACGACGCAACAGGCTACGCCATGACGTGCCCTCGTCCACATATTACACGGAGTTTAGGTACTGGACACGGCGCTCGAAAAGCCCCAAAGTCTGTCTGGACGCTGTGGCGAAGGTAAGGTAAATGAAAATGCTGTTCCTGTAACAAGCCGTGGAGGCCCATAGGGTTGTGAGACGTCGAGGCTCCCACATTTTCTAGGCAATTCTCACAGATGGCGGTGAGTTTGTGAGCCTAACGCGACGGCCGGCCTTCACCCCCAGGAAGATTCCTGGTACTCATTTCTGTTAGATGCTGAGTTGACCTCAGGGTCATAGTGCGGCTGAAATGATTAGGTAAATTGAAAAATCCAAGTACCTTATCGGGACTCGAACCCGCGACCTTCTGGCTTGTAGCATAGTGCCTCAACCAACTACGCTACCCCGTGTCTGCTGTAGTGAAGGGGAGTCGCAAATACAGTCCGTGACTTTAGACCTGTCTCTTCCCAACAGATTGCGTAGTGGATTTGGTCGCGTCCACTGGAGTAGAGTGTGCATGTGTTAGTCAGGGGACTCGATTGCAGCTGCAACCACTGATCCTCCGCTTATTGCAATAACACTCCTCGCGGCGCAGCTCAGAGGCCAGGTTTGAAAACACGGCCTGTATATTCAACGGGGTCATTATTTTGTACCAGTCTTACCAGATCATCGGCTAGGATGATAATGATATTAGGTTTTGATGACGGTTGTGATGATACACTCAGCCCCAGGAACATAGCAAAACTCGTTATCATCAGCTGACATATCGCCATTGCTGTCGGTCACCAGCCCTGAAAACAATACGTGTATTGCTATTTAGTGCACTGCGTTCGCTTGTTCTTGAGTCAACCGTCGTGTGCTTTTCTTTTATTTTGCAAAATAAATGTGTGTACAAAAAAGGCCTAGGCAATGCCAATCCGGCCCTCTGTAGCACACTCTTATAAACATCTTGTTCCATCATGGCGATCGCCCCGCAATTTTTGAATATATCTCTTAGTTTAACGCTAACAAAACAAACTCCGTGGCTTTAGTCCGCAAGAGAACTATACCGACCGAGCGACCGCCTCTTGTCGGCGAAGTTAGTGCCAACTTTAGCGGATAGAGGGTGTCGCGTGGTCGGCGCAATGAATCCCCATGGTCGTTAATTTCAGTTTTCTAGACCGGAGCCACTATTTCCTTGAAATAGCTCCTCAGTTATCCTCACGAGGCTGAGTGGACCCCGTTCCAGACCCTCTACTTCTCAGAAAATCTGGTGGCCCCGGGAATCGAGCCCGGGACATCTGGATCTACAGCCAGGAACTCTGACCACTAAACCACAGAGAAGAATATACAATTAATATTTTGTGCATTTCTCTCTTTTAAGTAAATTTATAAATTTTGTTTATGAAGTAATCGACGCCTGGCACAATTTTTTCTCTCTCTAGTCTTAAGAGCTCTGTAACTGATTTTGAGTATTCTTTCTTTTTGCAGTTCTCAGACAAAATGTCCTTCATTGTTGCCCGTTAGTCCTCGTACAGTTTACAGTTCCAGAGGATATGTTCCTCCGTTTGCAGCCCGTCACCACATTCGCATTCGGCCTTGAACACAATGTTAAATCTGCTTAAGCTTTCTTTAAGACTGGAGTGGCCTGCTCTCAAGCGGTTTATTGACACGAAGGCACGGCAGTTCATTTTTATCTCGCGGAACGACGGAGACGAGCCATTCCTCTAGCAGTGTTCTCCTCCGTCCATTTCGGTGTTCCTCTTTGCCCTTCTTTTTCCCCCGGATTTTAAGATCTGCCACTGGTAACAGTAACTATCTGTGCCTTCTTTGATTGCTTGCTTGGCCCCCAAGTCGGCCCTCTCATTAACTTAACTCGGCAGTGGCCCGGCATCCAGTAAAACTGGATCCCCCCCCCCCGGAACTTCAAATTCTCTATTTTATCTTTAAGCATCTGTGTAATGTGCGATGTGTTGTCATTGTAGAGCAGTTACTAATTCCTTTTAGCTCGCTTTCCGAGCCCGAGAAAATCACTAAATTTTGCTCCGAGTCTATATTTTTCGATCATTTCTTGTGTTTCGCCAGTTCCTAGTACTTCCGCTGTGATTGTGGATGCCATCTTAGTTATCCCGGAATTTCAACTAGTTCCATCACTTGTATCGTTGCGAATCATACGAATGGTTTGTTCTCCATTTCTGAGCCGTCCGTGGCGAAACATTTGCTGGTTCTCAATTTTTGTGGATTTTTTTAATTCCTCGTTGTGATCCTCTGTTTCCTTTATTTGTCTCCCCTCGTACCCTGGCCTCGTAGTGTATGAAACACATCTGAGGGTGCGCCATCTTCAGAAACTGAAGCACTTTTTTATCGCCTTTAGGAAGGATCTCGTTGAACACGGGGAGTTTTTCTTCCGTAAAGTTGCCTACTCAAGGTATCACGAACCATGCAAGATGTTTTGAATAAAGATATAACTGTTCTTTTTCAACAGCGGAGGTTATATCTTAGGTGATCGGCGCGAAGTACTTAAGTGAGAAGTTTTTACGAAGGTCGAAAGTTGACAAAGACCTTTATCGGAATGAGGTATTGGCATTAATGACATACCGACTAGGCACCTTGCTTGTGACTTTCATTGCGTAACGGCTAGACACACCTCTGATACCGTTCGAGGGAAGAGAGGAGAGTGGACATACACGTATACTGCCGTCGGCCAAAAAACTGACATGACTTCAAGCTGTTCGTCGAGTAGTTACGAAAGTTGTCTGCGAATTAAATGAGGAAGACACGGAAGGTCGTGTTTCAGGCCGCTCCACCATGATTTGCCTGAAATGATTGACAACCACTCAAAAAGAGCTCATCTTTGAGATGAAACTGAAGCCCTGGATTTCCTGAATACAAATCATGTTTGCGAGCCAGTCGAATGAAACGTCCGGTGATATTTCACACTGCAAAACATAATATCATTTGCAAGCGGTACGAATACCGACCCTCACACAAAACGGACGGGTTATAAAAGCAGGATACATACAAAACCGGCAGCCCTATAAAGTCGATGCACTCTGTCATACACCGTGCAGCTCCCTTATCAGAGAGCTGTATAAGCATGAAGACGTATGGGGGAGTGGATGCATAGATCCACATATTCTTGACATCGGAACTAGATGGAGATGATTGATAAGCTTCACGCCCCAGCCGCTTTACCCCCCGGGGCAAAGAGCCCCCGGTATCCATAGGATAGGAACTTCGGTGGACCCCAGAGCCGGTCTGGACGACTTGGAGCAGAGAACATTCTTGACCCTACCGGGACTCGAACTCTGATTCCTGTGTCGTCCAGCCCATAGCCAGTCCCTATACCGACTCCTAAGTATGTATGAATACCGGCAGTGTGTTTAAGACTTTGTAATCATGACGTAACCCAACTACGTCACTAACTAGCGATGACGCATCCTCGACGTTGTTGTAGATGGTTGTAGATTGAGTATACACCAGTTTCTTTCATGGAAGTTATCCGGGATAGCGCAATCGGTATAGCGACTGGCTACAGGTTGGACGACAGAGGGTCGGAGTTCGAGTCCCGGTGGGGTCAACAATTTTCTTTTCTTCATTTCGTCCATACCGGTTCTGGGGCCCACTCAAACATTTATTCAATGGGGAGTCGGAGCTCTTTCGCTGGGAGTGAAGCGGCCGGGGCGTGAAGCTGATCACTCACCTCCACCTAGTGCCGAGGTCAAGAAATGTGGAGCTGTGCCTCAAGTCCCCCATATGTCTACATGGCATAGTGCTTAACTAATTAAGCCCTGAGGTAATGTTACATGTGCCTGTACATCTGCAGTCGTGTACCACATTTCACATAGGCACTGGTTTTAACGTCGTGTTTCATATTTTAATTACATTCACAAAATTTTAGCGAGAATAATTCCATTCGGAAGGAAAAGCACTGGCGACTTTTACGATGCCAGGAAGGCAATGTCACGGCAGGACTTTCCCGGTTAGACTGCTGTGACAAGAACTACGCAACGGGTCCTGTCCACCTGCTATGTGACGTTGTGGCCGACGGGATTTCCTTCTAACCGCAGATTCTCTGAGTACCACTCATTGATTGCACAAGCACTGACAGGCGAGGGGGGGTAGTCAGACATCTACCCCTTCCCCTAATTGGGATAAGGAAACTGAATACACAGAACATTGCTACCGAAATTTAAAAAGCATTTATATAAATGTTCTTCTATCCAGAATACTCTAGGGCGACCAGATGGCAAGCACAGGTCTGCTCCTTACTGCTTGGTTGCCTTAATTTCTAGACCCTGAAGATGGAGGCATGCGTTCCTCAGAAACGTCGGTGGGCTTGTGACATTTTGCATAAAAAGCAACTTTCAACAATTCGGTTGGACGTCCATGGAAACGGTCTAAAATCCGAAACATGTTGGATTAAATTGTAAGTTGTATTAAGCGGTAAGGTAAAGGCAAAGTTGTCCCTGTGCTGAATTCATTAAGCATTACGCCATGAAGACGTATGGGACAGTGGAGGTATAGCTCCACCATATTTCACCTCGACACTAGGTGGAGGTGAGTGATCACCTTCAAGCCCAGGCCACTTTATCCTGTGGAAAAAGCCTGCGGTGTCCATTGGATAAGAGGCTGGGTGGGCTCCAAAGCCGGACTGAATGCTGTGGAGCAGAAAACAATGTCTCGCCCCTGCCAAGAATCGAACGCGGCCTTCCAGCACGCTGTGCAGACTAGTGCTTCTTGGAAGAGAGCAACAGGTGCAGTGCTCAGAATTTTCTTTGCGACAGGGCCCAGGGGACGCCGGCAACGTGAGAATGACTCAGGGACAGTAATGATTCTTCATTAGCCACGGGACACGGTCTCTTCTGTCATAATTTAATACAATTACCTCGCCTTAATAACGGCTATTAGCATAGGTAACCGACAGCAAGACGTAGCAGACCCGTGAAAGCCATCAAGCTAAGCGCCCCTAGCTTACATAACATTAATGACCAGATTAAAGAGACCATGAGAGTATGTTCCATGATGTGGGACACAATGCGAATTTCTTTGCAGCTAGCACTATTAATCTTGAAGATTGTCGTCTTCTGGCATGTGGCGCCGTGTAGATATTGTGTGAACCGACGTTTCGGAGGAACGTGACTGCAGTCTGCTGCCACCTGCTCATGCTATTTCCTCATTCGCGGATTATTATACTATAAAGATGGAGGCAATACGTTCCTCTGAAACGTCGGTTCACACATGATCTATACGAGGCCACATCCCAGAAGAGGCATTCTTCATAATCACCGCCATGAAAATCTCAGATCTTACACTATATTAATCTTACCAATTCAGCCGTTAACGCAACAAATGTTTATTGATTTTAACAACAGTGCATGTTTCGATCCTTAATGGGTCATCTTCGGATGCTTTTAGTTACACGATTAATTCCTGAATTGTAACGCATGATCTTATTTGAATATTTCTTATAATTGTACGAGTGTTACTCAGTAGATTCCTAGTTTACATATATAAGCCGTAAAGTGGCTACGTTCTGTGTATACTTATTATTCACTTATATGCTGCTTATCTGATATTGAATTAAATTTTATTCATGTAACTAAGAGCACCTGAAGTGATACATTAAGGGTCGAAACATGTAGTGTGGTTTAAATTAATAAACATTTGTTGCGTTGACGGTTGAATTGGTAAAATTAATATTGTTAATTTTATTCGCGTAACAGGACGCAAACAATAAAAATAGTTGTCTTTGAAGTTTATTAGCTTACTCTGGGATCGGTTTATAGACAATACGAAGATACTGCGGTGGTCTAACCCCCAAGGAGTCCTATCGCCTGCCTTAACGACAATATAGAAAACCTCTACAGCAGAGGGGACCAGGATAAGAATCTGGATACAATACCAAGAGCAAATTGCTGAACTGAAGGTAGAGGCCTTGAGACGGTTTGATCCCCCATATAAGGAGCCCTATCGCTGGTCTGAATGAAGGAACAGAAAACCCCTACAGCAGACAGATCCAAGGTTGGTACCAGGCTGTGACATCAAGACCAGTGGCCTGACGCTTCCTACTGCCCGACGTCACAGCCTGGTTCCACAAACACAGACAATAGTTTCCATGTAGTCGTTAGCCTTACATACCAGGTTCGAGACGACAGCAGGTAGAGGGGAAAATAGTCCTTAGATTGATACGAATTGACGAATCCTTTCAAAATTCTGTAAATCGGCTTAAGGCGTAGGGCCTTTGTAGAAGGTCATTTCCTGCAGCTAGAAAACTTAATTTCCGAGATTTTAAAATGTGGGTGACCTTGCAGTCCTTCTCCGGATTACGTGTGAGGTTCAGAGGCAAAGATGCTTTTGACGGAATATGACGGCATGTAGGTCAGTGGATAGGTACCAGTGTTGCAGGCAAGTACCAGTACTTCACACGACAAGTGCAAGTTTCAGACAATAGCTATCAATGTTTGAAACTACAGGTACCAGTGTTTGAGACGACAGTGCCAGTGTTTCAGGGTATAGGTACCAGTGTCTCAGGGGACAGGTACCAATGTTTCAGATGACAATAACATTGTTTCAGAGGACGGGTACCAATATTTCAGAGTATATGCACAAATGTTCCAGAGGACAATGCCAATGTCTCACAGGACAATACCAAAGTTTCAGAGTATGGGTACCAGCATTTCAGAGTATAGGCACCAACGTTTCAGAGTATGGGCACCAATGTTTCAGAGGATAATACCAATGTTTCAGAGTATAGGTACCAATGTTTCGGAGTATAGATACCAACGTTTCAGAAGACAATACCAATGTTTCAGACTATAGGTACCAAAGTTTCAGAGTATAGGTACCAATGTTTCGGAGTATAGATACCAACGTTTCAGAAGACAATACCAATGTTTCAGACTATAGGTACCAAAGTTTCAGAGTATAGGTACCAATGTCTCCGAGGACGGGTACCAATGTTTCAGATGACAATAACATTGTTTCAGAGGACGGGTACCAATATTTCAGAGTATATGCACAAATGTTCCAGAGGACAATGCCAATGTCTCACAGGACAATACCAAAGTTTCAGAGTATGGGTACCAGCATTTCAGAGTATAGGCACCAACGTTTCAGAGTATGGGCACCAATGTTTCAGAGGATAATACCAATGTTTCAGAGTATAGGTACCAATAATTCAGAGTACAGGTACCAATGTTTCGGAGTATAGATACCAACGTCTCAGAGGATAATATCAATGTTTCAGAGTATAGATACCAACGTTTCAGAGGATAATACCAATGTTTCAGACTATAGGTACCAAAGTTTCAGAGTATAGGTACCAATGTCTCAGAGGACGGGTACCAATGTCTCAGAGTATAGGTACCAATATTTCAGAGTATAAGTACCAATGTTTCAGAGGACAATACCAATGTCTCAGAGGACGGGTACCAATATTTCAGAGTATAGGTACAAATGTTTCAGAGGATAGGCCTAATACCAATAATTCAGAGTATAGATACCAGCGTTTCAGAGGATAATACCAATGTTTCAGAGGACAATACAAATGTTTCAGAGTATAGGTACCAACGTTTCGGAGGACAATACCAGTGTCTAAGAGAACAGGTTCCAATGTTTCATCTTCAGAGCAGAGGAGTAGAGTAAACCAGGGGATGGAACAAGACGGTACACTGTGTTTCATATACTTTTGAGAACGCGTCATTAACATGCGTTATTAACGCGGATCACTACACTGGAGATCTTCGGGACACACAAGACTTTTCTTTCTTTGTCGTTCTATTGTCGCTTTCCCCACGACGCTGTCAGTAGCTGGACTACGTACAAGCGTCGAAATGTAGGACGACTGACGATTAGATAGGGATTCAGAAGGAAGCGGTCTTGAACTAATTGGAGTATTACACTGTCAGTTTCGTCATGGGACTGAGGAAAACTATGAAAATGGTGGCGATAGCCGTCCGAGATTCGGATCGACGAGCACTTCCCGAATAAAAATCTACTGTGTTACCACTACACCGAGCAGCTCCGTGCCTACTCGGGGCACGTGGTAACGTAGTTTGTTGAGGCATTATGCTACAAGCTGAAAGGTCGCGGGTTCGAGTCCCAATGAGGTTACTGGATTTTTCAATTGACCTAATTCTTCCAGCAGCACTATGACCCTAGGGTTGGTTCAGCGTGTAACAGAAATGAGTACCATAAATCTTCCGGAGGGGGGTACAGGGCGGCCGGCGAGTAAGTCTGACCTCGCCGCCATCTGTAAGCCGATTGCCTAGAAAATGTGGGAACCTCGACGTCTCACAACCCTATGGGCCTTCACGGACTCTTACAGGGATAGCTTTACCTGACCTTATCTTACCTTCATAAGGGTACCTACTCAGGGCTAAACGCAAAACCTTGCGTGCTTTAGACAGGACAGTTCAGGAATGAACTGGCGCCTTACTGAATTACAACATTCCCTCAAAGCGCTGATTTAATTTTCGTAGTTATTTCCACGCTAGACACACCCTTCTGGCCTGAAGATGGAGGCAATACATTAATGCGAAATGTTGGTGACGACCCATCGGAGTATACGTCATCACATTAAGTCTACAATAACCGACATGACGCTTTCCAAACGCTGTTACTTCCGTGAGGGAGCTGCATTTGCAGTTTGCATTAACTTTCACTGCAACCGCAACAGAGGGTCGAGAGGCTCAGGGGCGTCCTCAATTCCGTATCTTTCTTACGAAGCCACGGCACAGCTGTCAACTCATGGCCCTGTCATCTGGGAGGCACATACTGCTACCATCTTCAGGTAAAACAGTGAGACAAGGAAGCAACCATGTAAAAACTTCAGCCCACTGTCTTAACCATTTAAACACCACAAGAGAGAGAGAGAAAGAGAGAAGAGAAAGTGAGAGACACTATATTTAAGGGGGGAGACCAGAATCACCTTTTTTATCTCCGGTTTTGAAGGTCCCCAGGCAGTGCTAGCTCGTCCTTGTCGTAGAAGTGTATTTGTGAGAGGATGAAGCTTTAGAAAGTGAAGACGTAAGGCTTTAGGATGTTGACTGTGTTATGAGCGGAGCACAGAAGTTGAGCCGGGGCTTTACTGTATATGATCGGAATTAATTCTGATAAACAATAAATTTCTTCTAAGTAATATATATAAATCCAGTCCGTACCTCATAGGAAATATTACGTCTCCATTACAAAGCCAAACCGGTTAATGCCGTTTAGGGAAACAGTCACTGTTTATTGTAAGAACCACACGGAACACACAGATACACTCTGTGGACAGAATGCAGAGTTTTAGCATGCTAAAGCAAGTGGCACATACAGTGACCATTGGGCTTTAAAGGGTTAATGACGAAAAGTACAAAAATACCGTGATGGTGTGACAATTTGCGGTTATGTCTGCAAAATAAGAAGACTTTCCAGAAGCGGCAACATCAGTTGTTAATCACCTGAAACCACACCGAGCGGGTTGGCACAGCGGTAACACTCCAGACTTGAGTTCATAATGCGCTAGTTCTGACTAAGGTTTATCTTTATGTTTCCCAGTTCCTCTAGCAAATATCACGATAACACATACATAAGGTCACGACAAATTCCTTCCAGATCCTCTCCAATTCATTCAATTCATCCAATTCATCTATCATCCCAACATTTGACGCTGTATAATCTCAGGTACGGTCAGCGTCGTTAAGTAAACTGCAAAAAAATAGAACCAGTAACGGCTGACGTTAAATGAGATAACGAGGTTAGGGTCGCTGTTTAGTGATGGCCAGCCTCCAATGGCCACAAGATGGGCTTGGTGCAAAACGGACGCAAATGCAGGCCTGGCAATGACGCGTCTACACGAGACTCACAAGATGCGCAAGCAGAAGCAACCACAATGCAAAATACAACAGCGTAAATACAGAGCACCGATTTACATCTACAATCTTTTACACCTGATAATGTCAGCCAGTTAGAGCCGAAACATGTAGTGTTAAATAAGTATTGAGAAGAGACAGAGAACCTTCGAAGTGCGGATTTTAATATAATGGAGGAAGTTATGTGGTCTAGTGGTCAGAGTTCCTGGCTACAGACCCAGAGGTCCGGGTTCGATTCCCGGCGCTACCAGATTTTCTGAGAAGTAGTGGGTCTGGAACGGGGTCCGTTCAGCCTCGTGAGGATAACTGAGGAGCCTTTTCAAGGAAATAGCGGCTCCGGTCTAGAAAACCGAAATTAACGGCCGTGAGGATTGGTTGCGCTGGCCATGCGACACCTTTATCCGCTAACTTCGCCGACAAGCGGTGGTCGCTCTGTCGGTATAGTTCGCTTGCGGATTCAAGCCACGGAGTTTAGTTATATAGAGACGGTAAAGTGAGGGTCTGTGGTTCTGTATGGGTGTGAAACTTGGTCTCTGACATTAAGGGAGGAACACAGACCGACGGTGTTTGAGAATAGGCTGTTGAGGGGAATATTTGTACCGAAGAGAGATGAAGTGACAGGAGGTTGGATAAAACTGCATAATGAGGAGCTTCATAACTTGTACTCTTCTCCAAGTATAATTAGAATGATCAAGTCAAGGAGGATGAGGTGGGAAGAGCATGTAGCACAAATGGGGGAGACGAGGAATGCGTATAGGATATTGGTGGGAAAGCCAGAAGGAAAGAGACCACTGGGAAGACCAAGGCGTAGGGGGGTGGACAATATTAAAATGGATCTTAGAGAGATAGGATGGGATGGTATCAATTAGATTGATCTGGCTCATGATAGGGACCAGTGGAGGACTCTTGTGAACATGGTAATGAACCTTCGGGTTCCATAAAATGCTGGGAAATTCTTGAGTAGCTGCAGAATTGGCGGCTCCTCCAGAAGGGCTCAGCTCCATGAGTAAGTAAGAAAGTAAAGTGAGGGTCCTAAAATTGGAATACATGGTGCAACACGACGAGTCAGTATTAATTTAGTTTAATTTAGAGAACGGTTTTCTTTTTTACAAAGAATCCACAGACGAGTCAGGCAGTCGGTGCAAGATTTGCCATGTTCTAACAAATAATACCAGGCAAAAAGAATTCCATCTTCTGGGATGTAAAGTCGTGTAGCTGAAAATCAAGGGACGTTTCGGAGAAATATTTCGCCCTCCCTTCTTCAGAGTTGAAGAATAAACAAAGCAAGACACCATCGCGAATGCAGGTGGCAAATAGAGCAAGCGGTTTCCCGAAATTTCGGATTATGTAGGAAGGAGAGAGAAACGGAAGACAGCAAGACAGTTCCCGCTGGCTCACCAGCAGCCACCAACTCTCAGATACAGGATGGCGCACTAAATGATGCAGCGATTGATCCATAAATAAAATATTTATTTCTATTACAATACTAGAAACTAACATACAAAAACAAAGACCACTGCATGGAGATTCATCCTCTGTGAATCAAGTGTTCAGTATGTAAGATTTGAGGTTTTCGTGGCGGTGACTATGAAGAAAGCTGTCTTCTGGGATGTGGCGCCGTGTAGATATTGTATGAATCGACGTTTCGGAGAAACGCACTGCCTCCAGGTTTTCCGCCTGCTTCTTGTTGGTTATCTGCTTATTTACTCTTCTACCTTGAAGAAGGACACAGAAAATACCGCCGAAACGCCGATGAAAGCCTACCAGACTACAATACATCACGCTACAGACGGCAGTCTTCTTCGTAAATATATTTATTTATTCTTAACAAGGCTATGAAGTGGAGATACTTCTTTTTTGCACCGAGTCCAGTTAAATGTTGGCTTAACGCAAATTACGTGGTCGCTCGTGCGAGAAGGCTTCGTGATTTGTGTTTCTTCAGAGGCGCTTAGAGCAGTCTGTGGGAAGGTTCTACAGAATTCTGTGATCTTGTCCGCCAGTGAAATCGCAGCCTTCCTTGTCATATCCTCACACCGAATTAGTAACTAGAAGCTAGACAACGCATAAGTTTCCAGCTTCTAACAGCGGTAGGTACGGTAAACCCTGGATAATTCGGTTACAGTTAATCCATATGTTGGATAATCCCGATCGAAATAGGAAAAAATGAACAATTCTGTTCACAGTTGAGTACATACTTTAAAAGTCACGTGTCATTTAGGAAGGCAGATGAGTCACTTGTATGTTCAGACAAAACTTGACAGTTTCTTCAAACCTGCATCATTAGGTTCAAAAACAAGTACAATTCTGAGTCTTCTATCGATGAATAAATGTATTGTCTATTTATAGTTCTTAAATAAGGGTTCTGCAATCATATTTCGTTATTTATTTTCATCAGAACTATTTATATCATTAAATTTTCCATTTATTTGCGTTCTAAATTCTCTTTATATTGTATATATTGTATATTTCATTTTTTCAATGGCTCTTCCATTCCATTCAGGGCCTTGGCCTCTTATTCAGTTCCGTTATCATTTTTCACAGACGGAAGGAATCCTTGGACGAGTGGTCAGCCCGTCGCAAGGCCTCTACCTAAACACAAGGCAACAGAAACACAAAATAAACGCCTACACACCAAACATCCATACTTTTAGTGGGGTTCGAACATACGATCCCCGCGTCCGAGCGAGCGAAGACAGTTCATGCCTTAGACCGCGTGGCAACTGTGACCGGCATATACACGTACTGCATATACATACTTTTAATAACAAGTAAAAAGTAAGTAAAGGTATCCCTGTAACAGGCCGTGGAGGCCCATAGGGTTGTGAGATGTTGAGGCTCCAACGTTTTCTAGACAATCGGCTCAGAGATGGCGGTAAGGTTGTCAGCCTTACACACCGGCCGCCCTTTACCCCCAAGAATATTCCTGGTACTCATTTCTGTTAGAAGCTGAGTCGACCCCAGGGCCATAGTGCGGCTGGAAGGATTAGGCAAATTGAAAAAAAAATCCAATGACCTCATCGGGATTCGATCCCGCGACCTTCTGTCTTGTAGCATAGTGCCTCAACCAGCTACGCTACCGCGTACCCCCTTTAATAAAAAATAAATGTAAATATATTGTACCTACTGACAACTGACTTATTACTGCCGACTGTGAGACCCGTCCTCTCGTCGGAGAGGGCGCCCTATATGGATAGGACAGTAACTTTCAAACAAGAAGAAATATCTGTTGACACCAAGACAGACAGACTGACCGATTGTCAGTTGCAATGTGACTTTGGCTGTGACTTCAGTTTCACATACGAGTATTTGGCTAGAAGTTAGTGTGCATCCGGAAACCGCTGCGACCGGTTCTCTTGGTCTCCCCCCGTCTTCAGGCAAATGCTGAGACGGTTCGCAAGTTGCTACCGCCTGCTTCTCATGCAACCCTCCCGGTTTAAATGTAAAGGCTACAAAACTGTTCTCCCCAAATTATGCAATTCGCTATTAATTCAGAGAACCAAAATGCTGCGGCCCGTGCCTCAAGCCACTGCTTCTAACCAGCTTAACATCTTCACTTACACACTGCCCTTATCGGAAGGACTAACGAGCAAAGCTTGGGAACTTTCCAACTTTTCTCCCCGAAAATAAAGTCTTTATTTTCCTAATATTTTACTTTACTTTTCCTTTCATCTACACATCTACTATTCTTCCTTGCCTCTCTCGCCGCATAAGACATATATGTATACCAGCAATTCAGAGGAAAACCCTATTATAATCAACCTTGAAGATAGAGGCAGTGTGTTCCTCCGAAACGATGACAGCCCCGGCGGAACTATACCACCCTAACCGAGTGGAGACCACTCATGTTCCATAATCGGGAGGTCTCAGTTCAAATGTCCCAGTGACAGGCTGTCACGTGAGTTTTCTCACAGTTTTCCTCAGCTCTTCCAGCAAATATCATGACAGTACCTTAAATTAACCACAATGGTTTCCTTCTACATCCTGTCTAATTCATTATTCATCCTACCAAGTCACGGCATGTAGTCTGAGAAATTCAGCGTCGTTAAATAAGCAAAGACGATATGAGGAACACAGACAAACACGTGATATTTACGTAAACCCTCAGTGGCTCAGTGAGTATAAAGCGCAGTCTATGGGTTGGACGACAGGTGTATCGATTCTTAGCAGAGGGGAAGCTTGCAGACATATTCTAGGGTACTACACAGCCATTTGTACAATGGGCACCGGGGTACATTCCCCCGAGGGTAAAACGGCCCAAGCGTGATGCTTAGTACTCACCTCCATCTAGCGCCT
Source organism: Cryptotermes secundus (assembly GCF_002891405.2). NCBI lineage: Eukaryota > Metazoa > Arthropoda > Insecta > Blattodea > Kalotermitidae > Cryptotermes > Cryptotermes secundus. The sequence goes on along the minus strand of NW_019722431.1, from coordinate 584,587 downwards.
AGGTTAAGAATTACTGAACTGCTCGTGCATTTTATGGTTACTTCCGCATATTGTACTTCTGTACAATGAAGTGGCATATATACAAGCGAAAACTTTTCGTCTCACTAGAGGCCATGAAGCTAGAAGAGATTATAGCAGAGAGGGAGAGAGAGAACAGAATTTGCTGCACGAGAGATGTTCTCTCTGCAGTCCGTGTTACGTCTGGAATATCTCTTCTGATTTAATGATTCTGTTGGCGTGTTCCGCTATCGCGACAAAATCTGGTTCCCACCTCTTGTCGGCTATCCTCTGCTGCATTCTCTGCAAGGCCGCGTCACACATCTGTGACAAGACGTACTGTGTGATGTATACAGCGAGACTGGTAGGTCGCATGTAATTAGACATGCTAATGTGCTCGGGGGGTGGGGGGGCGCAAGGACCCTTCTCTCGGCACATTGCAATGGGCTGTTACGTAACGCTGGGCTCCCGTAGGACTCGAAGCTTTAATAACGCCGCAACTGACTAACTAGGTCGTACTATAGCTCAGACTGGTAGCCGCCGGCTCCCCATTGCGCGGTTCGGGTTCAAGTCCAAGTCATGTGGGATTTGAGGTGGACAAAGTGGCACTAAGACAAGTTTTCTGTATATGTCTATTTCTCCTGCTAATTCTCATTTCACTAACTGCTCCATACTCGTCTATCATCCGCGGCTGGTAAAGTTGGTCGAATCGTGGCCCCCCATCCGAAGAAAGGAAAACTCACTTGACTGCTCCATGGAGCAAAGTCCTTCTTGACAAGCTAACAGTTGAAGAATGCTGTCTTCTGGGATGTGGCGCCGTGTAGATCTTGTGCGAATCGACGTTTCGGAGGAACTCAGAACACAAAAGAATGGAATATTTAAATATATATGAAGTGCTAATGAAAATAAATAAAAAATATCACTGTAGAACCATTATTTAAAAACTATAACTTTCCTTTCACTACATATTGTGTAATTGATACGAACGCGGACTGCTTAGGAAACATCACGTCCGTCATTTCCTCTCTTGTTGCTTGCGTTTTCGCTGCAGCGCGAACATATTTGCCGAGCCATTGCCTAGCAGCGGATTTGGGGGGGACATACACACACACACACACAGAAAACAAGGTGATCTCATAACCCTCCTTTCATTTTTTTAAATAAGGGACGCAGGCTAAAAATGAAATAAAATGAGGTGGTGAGACCAGGAAACAATTGGTTCTAGTTTAAAAATATCTCCTGCCATTAATTGTAATATTATTCTCTCACCTTTCCTTTCCCTGAGGGTAGGAATTTGGGAAGTAAAGTTGGTAATTCACCGCCATTTTTGCCGAATCCAACAAAAGCAAGGAATATACCCCCCCCCCCCCCTACACTCTCAGTATTCATTGCGGTTTAGTGGTTATGCAGACGAGCAAGACAACCTCCCACTACCCTTACAGCTGTTGATACAACGTTGCAGAATAAAGCAATAACAAGCAATGTTGTTGGTGGGAATTATACTTCACACTCAGTTTTCAATTCATCCAAGTGTTTATCTGTAGTTATCACAACTTTCCTGAAACGTCACAATTGATAGGAAATGTGTCTCGCAATATATATTTCAGCCCAGAAAGTTAGCTCAAGCGGTAATGCTTCCCACTTGTAATGGGGGCGTATCCGGTTCGACTCTCTGACATACACCGGTGGTTTCCTTGGTTTTCCCCACTTAATTCAGGCAATTACCATGACTGTACTTCAAACTACGGGTAACTGTTTGAATTTGAAAGGGTTACTTTGAGGTACTTTCTTAAAGTTTAAAGATTGAATGACATAACATTTCAGTCCGTACCTGATAGGAAACGCATTACGGCTCCGCTACAAAGCCCAACCGGTTAATGCTGCTTACGGAAACAGTCGCTGTTTATTGTGAGAACCATATGGAACACACAGATACACTGTGTGTGGGCAGAATATATAGCAATTCAGTCGGTACCTCACAGGAAACACTTTACGTCTCCGCTACAAAGCCAAACCAGTTAATGCTGTTCAGGGAAACAGTCTCTGTTTATTGTGAGGACCATATGGAACACACAAATACACTGTGTGGGCAGAATATATAGCAATTCAGTCCGTACCTCACAGGAAACACTTTACGTCTCCGCTACAAAGCCCAACCGGTTAATGCTGTTCAGGGAAACAGTCGCTGTTTATTGTGAGAACCACACGGAGCACACAGATACACTGTGTGGGCAGAATGCAGAGTTTTAGTGTCTTAAAGCGGGTGGTTAAACCACGATCGCTTCCTTCTACATCCTTTTCAATTCGTTGCTCACTAATCTTGCCATTACTCAACGCCATACAGTCTGCGCTGCGGAGAACGGCGACATCCCTGTGCTTAATTACGTACCCCCCCCTTGGCACTATAGCCCCAGTGGGCCTAGGCCTACCTCCATGAACTTCTCCGTTCACTTCGGTTTTTCTCGATCTTACACATTCGGTAGGACTCCTTGGGCGGGTGATCAGCTCGCCGCAAGGCCTCTACCTGTAGACAAACAGAAAAACGCACACAAACATCCATGCCCTAAGTGGGATCCGAACCCACGATCTCGGCTTCCGAGCGAGGGAAGACAGTGCATGCCTTAGACCGCTCGGCTACCGTGACCGGCTTAATTACGTACCACGTCATGAAAAGTACTGGGGGAATTGGAGATATAGTTCCCTGAATTCTTAATCTCAGCGCTAGATGAAGTTAAGTTTATTCCAGGAAATAGGGCCCCAGGAATCCACTGGATGGACCCCCAGAGCTGGTCTGAACGCTAGACGGAGAAGAATCTCTTTCTCGCGCCGAGAGTCGATTCCCGCTCTATCAGTCGTCTAGTTCGTAGCCTACTGACTACATCGATAAGCTATTCTGCCTTGAACAGCATCGTTAAATAAACCAACTGTCTACTTTCCTGTGTGTTGCGTGAGTATTCGTTGCCGCGGGAACGTGTTTATCGACGCGCTGTCTAGTGACGATAAGGGGATACATATACAGACAGGAAAGTGATCTCACATGCCTGCTTTTATTTTTTCAAAACAAGGAAATTAGGCTAAAACAGTAAATACATAAATAATAATTAACTATGAGAGTAGGTTTATGGGAAGCATATTTCCGGCTTCAAACTCGAGGTGAAATGTAGCTCTGAAGAAATAATTGGACTCCTGAATTGACACGAGGGAAGTCCAGAACTCCTTACGGACCTGCCCAGTTTTCAAACACAAAACACGCAACAAGGCACAAGGTCCTGTTCCTCAAACTCTCCCCGCCGCCCCTTTGTCTTATTCAGAATTCGTGCTTAATGATAACGTCTTCAAATTCCGTGTTCCTAGGCGCCTGAGGGCCCGCAAACCTTGACATTGGTAATAGCGGTGCAGGCGAAACCGAGCAGGCTGACGTAGCGGAATCGAGCGCTCGGTTCCTATCTCAGCCGGGGCACCGCCTATACTGAGTTTTTCCGCCGTTTTACCCAGGCCCTCCAGGCAAATGCAGGGCAGTACCTCGAGTAAGCCACGACCGCTTCCTTCCAAATCCTTTCCAGTTCATTAGTCGCCAACCATATGGCGCTATATAGTGTGAGACTCACAGGGTGTGAAATAACCCATGTCTTATCCCACTGAAGTCCACAGTTGGGGAGTGGAGGTATGGCTCCGCCCTTCTTGACCCTGCCACTAGATGGAGGTGAGTGGCCTACTTCACGTCCCGGCCGCTTTACCCCTAAGGAAAGGGCCACCGGTACCCATTGGATATGAGGCTGGGTGGGCCCCACAGCGGGTCTGGACACTGTGAGGAAGAGAAAAGTCTTGGCCCTGATGGTAATCGAACCCCACAAGTCCAGCCCGTCGCTATACCGACTGAGCTGACCTGGGTCGATAAGGGACATAGCGGTTGTTTGTTCTGAGAATCGTATGAGATGAATTGTGTGGGGAAAAACGCGAAGTTTTTGTATATGGTGAGACAGGTTTGAGGGGCCAAGCCGTGTAATTAAGATCGGTGTAAGATGGCCTTGATCTGTGAGAGGTGTTACAGTTTCCAGAACAGATATCATCTCCGCGCGTTCAGAAACCACCCGTGCACTGCTATCAGTTCCTTTCTCCTCTTTATACAGTGGACACCAGGGTAGCTCAGTCAGCATAATGACTAGACCATATGTCGCGACTTCCAAGGATTCGGGGTTACCGACAGGTGTTCTCCGCAGCGACCAGACAAATCTCATTGCCAATGGATAAACACGGCTGTTTCACTGTGGGTAAAACGGCCCAAGCGTGAAGCTGACCACTCACATCCACCTAGTGCCGAGGTTTAAAACGCGTTGACGGAAGAGACTGGTCTCGCGGTAACGTTATATTCGGGTGGGACTCAGTTTGAGTCTCGGTGGGCACACCAGCTCTCCTGGCTGGAGTTTTTAGCGGTTTTACTCAGTCCCTCCAGGAAAATGCTGGAATATCATCACAGTTAGGCTACGGCCGCTTCCTTAAAAAATCTTTTCCAGTTCGCCCTTCATGCGTCACCCTACCATTCGACGCTTAGGGCGTCGTCAAGTAACCAAGAAGACAAAAATTACGCTCATATTTTTGTGTCATTTATTTTACGAGGTAAAGCTATCAGTGTAACAGGCCGTGGAGGCCAATAGGGCTATGAGACGTCGAGGCTCCCATAATTTCTAGACAATCGGATCACAGATGGCGGTGAGGTTATCAGCCTTATGCGCTGGCCGCCGTTTAGCCCCCAGGAAGATTCCTGGTACTCATTTGTTAGAAGCTGAGTCGACCCCAGGGCCATAGTGCGGCTGGAAGGATTAGGTCAATTCAAAGAATCCAACGACTTCGTCGGGAGAAATGAGTACCAGAAATCTTCCTGGGGTAAAGGGCGGCCAGCGCGTAAGGCTGACAATAATACCGCCATCTGTGAGCCGATTGTCTAGAAAATGTTGGAGCCTCGACGTCTCACAATTCATGGGCTTCCACGTCCTCTTACAGGGATAGCTTAATATTTTTTCACTTTCTTTTTTTTTTGCGAGGCTTCCGGCATCGCTGACTACACAGCGTCGAATGGTAAGATTTTTTTTTATTTAACTCCAATAATTATACAATCTATCCATTAAGTGTGGATAATAAGTACATGAATGGTAAGATGATGCATAAATGATGAAGTGGAAAAGATTTGGAAGGAGGCGGCCGTCGCCTAATTGAGTTACTATGCCGGCGGGATGGAGTGAGAAAAGCTGCCGAAGACTTGACGTCAGTAAAGCAGATATACTCCGTGGCCTGTAGCCCGCAAGCGAACTATACCGATCGAGCGACCGCCGCTTGTTGGGACAGTAAGTGCTAACCTTTGCGGATAGAGGGTGTCACGTGGTCAGAGCAACGGATCCCCACGGCCGTTATTCTGGGTTTTCTAGACCGTAGTAAAGATGATATATGAACACACAACCTCCAGAAGTGTTACTCATCCGACTGCAGCGCTTGGTATTCCGTACGTTTACTCCTTACTTAACTACGCTTCTGTAAATATGTGTAGAAATTACCCAGTGGTTGTTAACCTCTTGAGATGCACTGACCAGCAGAAGAGTCGTGGGGTTTTTCACGCTCTGAGTACATATCAGCATCTATTCACTTACGATAAAGTAGAAGAGCGCTACATTCTGAGACGTGACATTTCGTAGCATCGCACTGTTTCCGTCTCCAGGAACAACGACTAAGCGAAGCATATAACTAGCTAGGAGAAGGCCGCGCCATAGCTCAAGCGGTTAGTCGCTGGCTTCCCACCACGGCGGGCCAGGTTCGATCATGGGTCTGGTCAAGTAGGATTTGTGGTTGACAAAGTGGCTCTGGAGCGCGTTTTCTCCGAGTACTTCGGTTTCCCCTACCAATCTTCATTCCACCAAATTCTCGATCATAATCACCCGGGGTAGGTACCATAGGCCAATCAGTGGCCGCCGTGCCGAGTGGACCCAGCTGGACTGAACCCCCCACTAGCGAATTAAAAAAAAACAGCTAGGCGAAGCAGGATATGCTTGTGTGGTCTATTCTTCTACCCTAAATGTTTAGGCAGGACATTCTACCGGACTGCACTGCGTCAAATCCCAAATATTGCCCTATATGGCCGCTGCTTTAAGAATGTCAGGGCCAGCAAGACTCCATGTTCACCTAATCCCACAATTACAATTGGACATACAATTTTATCATTAAGAGAGGGAGAGTTAAGATTTTACGTGGAATTAAATTACGTATATCGGACGAATAATCCACGACCACTGGTGAAATGATTTTTGAAGGATCTGGGGATAGTAGTACGGCTCGCCTCCCGATTTCTGAGGGATGCAGAGACCGATTCGAGAGCCGGGATAGCTCAGTAGGTATAGCGACTGGCTGGACGGCCGGGGTTCGTTTCCCGGTAAGGCAAGAAATTTTCATCTTCTTCATAACGTCCAGACCTGTCCTGATGTCCATCTAGCCTCCTATCCAATTGGTTCCGGCAGCTGTTTCCCCGAGGGTAAAACAGCTGGGGCGTGAATCTGACCACACACTGCCATCTAGTGCCAAAGTCACGAATGGTGGAGATGTAACGCCATTCCGCATATGTCTCTAATAAGTGATAATTAACATTTAAAGAAGCAGGTATCTTCAAAATTTTACATAAGAATTCAGTCCGTACCTCACAGGAAACACGTTACATCTCCGCTACAAAGCCCAACCGGTTAATGCTGTTCAGGGAAACAGTCGCTGTATATTGTGAGAACCGCTGGGAACACGCAGATACACTCTGTGGGCAGAATGTAGAATTTTGGTGTGTTAGAGAAGGTGGTACATATAGAAACCACTGAGCTTTAAATGGTTAGACACAGCCCGGGGATAAATTTACGTTACAGCAGCAGACCCCGAAACTTTGGCAATCTTACTCGACGCCCGTCACAGAGAAACATGTACAGCGAACAGTGAACCGACCGGCAGCCACCCAAGGCTGTCAAGAAATTCTCCAGCTTCTATGAAGCAGGTTGACATGGTGGTACAAATCTAGGCTCGTACTCAGGAGGTGCTTGGACGAGACATCGGCTATACTGATCGAGAACTTCTCGTGGTTTTCCTACAGGCAAATGCCAAGATATTACCTTCATTATGGCAAAACAGCTTCATTCCAAATCCTATCCACTTAAGCAACCATCCTTTAAGTCAATCTATATAGTCTACATGTTGACGGCTTCGTAAATACGCTAAAATAGTAATCACCACGTTCACAACAGCTCGCCACGCCTTCACGCCGTATTTCCTTAAGATCCATTTTAATATTATCCTCCCATTTACGTGTAAGTCTCGAAAGAGTAAAAATCTTCAGGTTTCCCAACTAAAATTGTGTACGTATTTCTTGTTACGTGTCCTGCCGATCTCATTATCGTTCAAACCCTCACGATAACAAGCTTAATATCTGCTGAAGAGTACAGATACTGAAGCTACTTGTTATGCTGCTTTCTCCAGTCTCCTGTCACTTCGCTCTTACGTCGAGATTTCCTTCTCAGCGCTCCGCTCTCACATATTGTCAACCTATGTGAGCTCTGAGGCTCTCGCAATCTTCTGTCATGTGACGCCGTGTAGTTTCGTAGACAGATAGCAACATTTCGCCTAGCAAGCTGGCTCAGCAGGTAATACTTCTGATTTATGTTCAGGAGGGTCACGGTTCAAATCTCGAATGAGGCGAGAAAATAATATTTAAGGATTATTTTTTCATCATTTCCTCACTTCCTCCAGGCATATGCTGAAATACTATCTCAAAATAGGCCACTACCACTGCCATTAACCAATTAAACAATACGATCGAGCCACTCGACGCTATATAGTCCGAGTTCCCCCCCCCGCCCCCGTGGCACTACAGCCCCAGTGGGCCTAGGCCTACATCCATGAACTTCTCCGTTCACTTCGGTTTTTCAAGATCTTATACATTCGGTAGGACTCCTTGGGCGGATGATCAGCTCGTCGCAAGGCCTCTACCCGTACATAAACACAGAAAAACGCACACACACAAACTTAACAACCATGCCCTGAGTGGGATTCGAACCCACGATCCCGGTTTCCAAGCGAGCGAAGACAGTACATATAGTCCGAGTTATCGGCTTTAAAAACAAAAAACACTTTAATACATATACCAACGCTTCCTAGGAATCTACTGCCTCCTTCTTCTGGGCGAGGTTGCTACATATCTACCAAATTACACGGCATCATATCTCAGAAGAATGTAATGTTAAACTTTAATCTATGTTCTTGATGTTAGGGTGAGAGACCAGGTTCGAAGCCCATGCAAGAACAGGTAGCCTCAGACCTGTATACTCACCGCTTCTGCCGCAAAGCTCACGGGGGAGACAGTCCGGAGTGCGCCAATATTGTGGGAGCGCTGTGGAGAACAGGTTCGCCCCGGCTAATGACTGACACAACGTGAGTGCCACTTTCCGAGACTCAAACATTTATGAGCAATCAAGAAATGGCTGGAGGGGGGGAGGAGATAGCCCCGAGGAGAGCGTTAAGGCGCGGAGGAAGGGATAGGGGGAGTTTTTTACTTTCTCATGTATAAATGACAATGCGCTGTGATCGCGAAACAATTCATCTCGAGATGTTGACAGACCTGCATGTTCTGAGATACGGCTGGGTATCAAAAGTCGTTTTTTGGTTCGTCGTCTCCCTGTCTGTGTATGAGCGTGTGTCTCGCTGGCGCCTGAACGGCTGGGCGGATTTTGGTCATGTGTATCTGAACATTCTAGCTCCGTAAATAGGAGCCCCTAAGAAACAAAACAGCTCTCTTCTCGAAATCAGTTGGCACGATTTTCGGTTGTGTGCAATTAATTCACGTAGATTTTATCCATAATTAAAATTTGCGTATGTTGCATCATCAGGAAATGCATATAGGGTTTTGGTAGGAAAGCCAGAAGGAAAGAGTTCACTAGGAAGACTTAAACGTAGGTGGGGGATAATATTAAGACGGATCTTAGAGAAATGGGATGCTGTGGCATGGACTGGATTCATCTAGCTCAGGATAAGAACCAGTGGAGAGCTCTTGTGAACACGGTAATGAATCTTCGAGTTCCACAAAATGTTGCAATATTCATGAGTAGCTAAGCGACTGGCGGTGTCTCAAGAAGGGCTCAGCTCCATGGAGTTAATTTAGTTAGTTTCATCAAGACAATTATGGTGCGCCCTCTATCGGCCCAATCGCGTACAGGAAGTTCGTGCCATGTCTTTGGGCTGATTGGTTCTGTTTGTCCTCTTCTCTGCAGGTAGAAAGGTCCTGCGGGTGTTTCCTCTTCTCCACAGCATCCAGATCGGTTCTGGGACCCCCTGAGCGTAAAGCAGCCCCATCTCCACCTAGTTTCAAGGTTATTTTTGCATGGGGCTATGCCTCAGCTTCCCCATACGCCGTCATGGCTTTGTGCTCAATGAGGCACGGGGACAAGTTAACGTTTTCTTTCAGATGTCACAGTGTAGTGGCGCTGTAAAGGCGTTAGGACGTGGGCCACCCGTGGTGGACTGGCCACTTGTTTCCACGCAATTAACACACGTTCCTGCACAAAGACCGTCCACTGTTCTGAGTTTAGCAACGGAGGAAAGCTGTTCGGATTAACACACCGAAGTCCTCGGCTTTCAGGGGGGCAAGTGTTCATATTGTTTTCTTCTGGGCTGTGACACCGTGTAGTCTTTTAGGTGGATATCCATGTTTCGGGGGAACATACTCCTTCCATCTTCAGAGTCGACAGTGTGTAGGTTCTGGCTTGGTTATATAGACAGGTTGGAAGAAGGTGGATACTGAAGGTGCACATTGGTGTCTCTTCACCGGAAATGCGGCACAGTGTCCTTGGAAGAGGCCCTCTTTCTCATTGTTTCATCTCCCACCTGCGAAGAAACACCTGTGCGTCTCTTTAACCATATAAACCCCAGTGGTCATCATATGTACCATTTGCTTTAACACACTAAAACTCTGCATTCTGCCCACACAGTGCAGGTACGTGTTCCGTATGGTGCTCACAACAAACAGCTACTGTTTTCCTAAACAGCATTAACAGGTTGTGCTTGGTGGCGGTGACGTAATGTGTTTCCTGTGAGGTACGAGCTGAATTTTTATCCGTTCTCTCGTCAGAGAGGGCTCTTGGAGAGAGAGAGAGAGAAGAAGTGGAGGTCGTAGTGAGAGACACTACATTGGGGGGGGGGTTGAACAAATTTCGCTATAATTCAGCTTTTCCAACATGATATAAAATAATTATATTTATGTACATTACCTCTACCAGAAGGACGAACGGGCACTGTCTGGGGACCTTCAAAACCGGATACATATTTTCTTGCCTCCCTCCTGAAATGCAATGCCACTCACTACTTCATCACTTTCTCTCTCACTCTCTCTTACAGGGCGCCCCACATCGACAAACCCGCAAACTAAGAAAAATCTGGTCTTGGGACCCGAATGGGTTTTGAAGCCAAGACTGACTGGCCGGCTGACCACTGGTCGTAACGTGATTCTGACTCTGACTTCAGTCTTCAAATAGTTGAAGGGACTTTATCCTCCACAGCTCTATCCATGGCTCGGCTCGGGCTCTTTTCCGCACCTCCTCCTGTGGGCGTCGTGCAAAGCAAACAAACCCGTTCCTCACTCGACACACCAGCGGCACCACTTTCCTCCGAAACGTCAGCGTCCGCTTAAAATACTACACGGCGTCGCAACCCAGAGAGCGAAATTCTAAGAAATCTCAACACATTGGAAGACACCGTTCCGAGTGGCTCTGGGGCCCACCCAGTTCTTTCCCCCTCGGTGGTGGTAAAGCGGCTAGGGCGTGAATCTGACCACTCACCTCCATTCCTGCACATGTCTCCATGACGTGGCAGGTGTACCTGTTGCCCTCTAGCTTAGGATAGCGGCTGTTATGTCCGGAGGAGTGTATCCCCTCCTCCACCTTCAACCCCACAACACAAAGCACAAGTAATGTAATAGGAACAAATTCAACGTTTGTTTTATGAATGACCGTCTCTGTGGTCCTGGCAATAGATTCAGAGGTCCCGGGTTCGATTTCCGGCGCTACCAGATTTTCTGAGAAGTAGTGGCACAGTACAGATATTTGGAAACGACGATAACAAATCAAAACCGGATTCTGAAGGAAATTAAGAGGCGATTGAACTCGGGTAATGCTTGCTACCATTCAGTCTAGATCTTTTGTCTCCTCGTCTACTGTCCCAAAACATAAAAATTAGAATATACAAAACTAAAATTTTGCCGGTGGTTCTGTATGGGTGTGAAACTTGGTCTCTGACATTAAGGGAGGAACATAGACTGAGGGTTTTTGAGAACAGGTTGTTGAGAATATTTGGACCGAAGAGAGATGAAGTGACAGGAGGTTGGAGAAAACTGCATAATGAGGAGCTTCATAACTTGTACTCTTCTCCAAGTATAATTAGAATGATCAAGTTAAGGAGGATGAGGTGGGCAGGGTATGTAGCACGAATGGGGGAGAAAAGGAATGCATGTATGATATTGGTGGGAAAGCCAGAAGGAAAGAGACCACTGGGAAGACCAAGGCGTAGGTGGGTGGACAATATTAAAATGGATCTTAGAGAGATAGGATGGGATGTTATGGATTGGATTAATCTGGCTCAGGATAGGGAGGGCTCTTGTGAACACGGTAATGAACCCTCGGGTTCCATAAAATGCTGGGAAATTCTTGAGTAGCTGCAGATTTGGCTTCTCCTCAAGAAGGGCTCAGCTTCATAAATAAGTAAGTGGGTCTGGAACGGGGTCCACTCAGCCTCATGAGGATAATTGAGGAGCTATTTCAAGAAAATAGCGGCTCCGGTCTAGAAAACCGAGATTAACGGTCGTTGGGATTCGTTGCGCTGACCACGCTACATCCTCTGTCCGTTAACGTTGGCACTAACGTCGCCGACAAGCGGCGGTCGCTCGGTCGGTATAGTTCGCTTCCGGACTAAAACCACGGAGCTTTTATTTTTTGTTTAGTTGTTATATTAATTTCTAAATGTACGTTGTTTGATTTATTTTTATATCGAATGTGTGTTTTAATCTATCAATAACTATCTCTAAAGACATGAAATTAGTGTTTTGCTTATTTTTGCCTCCATTTTGTTAGAAGCTTCAGTGCACGAAATGGCTGCCCAACAACCTAACTGCTGCTTATAACACTGCGTTTAGGATGGCTGTCCAGAAAGTAATTATGTCGATTGTGTGGGGGCAGTTTAGGGCCCTGACTTTTGTGACATAGCCTCATGAAGATAAGGCGTAATCTTGTGCTCAGATCTGACTGACAGAGACCTTGTATATACTGTATGACAGGCCTATTGTTGGGCATAAATATTGTTGTTATCACGTACTGCGCACGTCTAAAGCCGCCCCCATAACAGTGGCAGCGCAGTCTGACGCCTGAAATATATTCGCCCGTTCACACACTGGGATCGTGGGTTTGAATCCCACTCGAGGCAATGGATGTCTGTCCGCGTTCCTTCTATTTGTATTGTCCTGTGTGTAGGCAGCGGTCTTGCGACAAGGCTGATCCCCCATCCAAGGAATCTGCCAACTGATTAAAAGATCCATAGTTCCAGAGTAAGTTTGATGGAAAACGGGTCAGAGGGACAAATACGAAATGTAGGAGATGAAGATGTAAAACTGGGGATTTCTGTGTTTTTGGATCGTGTACATCGTCCAGGTTTCTAAAGAACACGTTTCGGAAACTGGATCTGCTTCCGTCCTCAGGTGAGGGGTAAGCGGCCTCCGTAACGTTCCCACCTCATGACTCAAGGTAAGCGGGTTCAAACCCGGCGGAGGTCATGGAATTTTTAAGGGCGGAAAAATTCAGGGAACAAGTCCTTCGGGAGGGACTTTAAGCCGTGGGTCCCGTGTCGTAGATTTACGGCAGGTAAAAGATCCTCATGTCTCTAGGAGACCTCTGAGCAAAATTAGGCAAGTTTCCCGCCCAAGTAGTTTCCAATTCCTCTGGTAGATGGGGGAAGTATCGAGGTACCAAGGGCCGACCTCGTTGGCTGAACGGGGCTGATAGCACGCACCAGTACCGGTAGGGTATGGCGACTGGTAGAATATGAAAGGGGGACGTACAATAGACTATTAGTCGCGGTGCATGGGGAAACCCGCCCCTCCAATAATAATAATAATAGCAATAATAACAATAATAATAATAGGTGAGGGTTTGGGAGGCTCCTATACTGCTGGATCGGTTAATATCAGTCACTGGACACCAGACTTCATTGTCACAACCCTTCAGAATCTACACGTATATGTGAAATTGCTGAGAGTCTCTACTCTTGCGGACATTTGCTTTTATCGACAGATTTCATAACAAAATTCCTATTTCACATAAGCGGAATGACCTAGGGGCTGAGCTCATGAACAACCAACAAGTAGTTCTGGGAAGAACTAATGGTTCCTTTGATACAACACAGACCCTATCGAAAAAGATAAAACTTTTGCTTCTATTCGTGTATTCGTTGCCGCGGGAACGTGTTTACAGAGCCATTACCTAGGAGTGAAAGGAGTTTTACACTTTACCGAACCTCTGCCTAGCAATGACAAAAGGGATACACACACAGACTGATGGGAGGGATTTATGAAGTATGCTGTTGAGATGGTTTCAGGTGCCATGATATGCATACGAGTAACAAGTTTCATAAAGACTGGTTCGGTCATTCGAAAGTTAATTAGGGTTGGGGGATACACAGACAGCATGTAGATCGTATAAGCCTATTTTTATTCTCCGAAATTAAGGAAAGCACGTTACAAATGACAAAAAATACACCAATTCTGGTTACTTGAAACGGAACATACGCTGTGACCACTATAGGCCCTAATATGCTTTGTTATTTCAGCCCTTTTTTCCATTGTCATGAGCTTCCAAGAGCGGCTTTTGGTTGAAGTTTGTTTCTGCTTCCCGATACTGTCAACATCGAGATTATACAGGGTGTTTCTTGAAAAGTCTCGCCAAATTTTGGGAGCGTTTGCTCAGAAACGATTTCGGTTCAAGTTATAGCCCTCCAAATCTACAAATCGGATGAAGTGTTCGAAGTGGTCTACTGTACAACAACACAAGCCTCACAGCTTCCATTCCGAAACCTCGGACACACTACCTCAATGTAGCTGTAACGTAATATTATACAATTCTATCCCGGCGGCGCCTAGTTTGAATGTAGGCAAGGGATACTGACTCTCCATATTTAAACTTTTCTTGGTTTTTTATCAAACTCTCCTGGCTTATGTTGCGATAACATAAGGGTTTACTGTCTCCTTCCGAATCCTACATGGTCAACATTCACGATCGCCTTTCCCATCTCATTAAACGGCAGGTAAATTTTGCGTTTGAATCGCCATAGTTAAACAGCATAAAGATAATTTAATTCATAACCACGCGTTTGGTACGATGCAGAATAGCAGACGTTCTTTGGTTTTATACATTTATTTTAACTATCAAATAAGTAACTAATTTTATTTATTATTATGGTTCTACAGCCCTTTGTTGGGCCTTTGTCGCTTTTCAGTTTCTTGATCTTATACACAGTCGGTAGGACTATTTGGACGGGGGATCAGCCCGTCGCAAGGATGCTACCTATGCACAGGACAACACAAACACAGAATAAAGGACGCAGATATCAATGCCTTGAGTGGGATTCGAACCCACGATCCCAGCGTTCGAGCGACCGAAGACAGCTCTTGCCTTAGACCGCGCGGTCGGCCAATGTGGGCGTCGGACTTGAGGATGAGCATAATGAATAATGAACGTCTTCTGCAATATGGCATTGAGGGCCTGGAGTGTCGGACAGAGTTCATTTGCCAAATGGAGTGGGCCTCTAAATTGCACGAACAGTTTTTGAAACTGTGACGTCGGGAGTTCAGACGGCTGAACAGCGAAACTTTCTGTTTACCCCGTAGCGTAGTTGATTGAGGCACTATGCTACAAGCCAGAAGGTCTCAGGTTCGATTCCCGATGAGGTCAATGGATTTTTCAATTGACCTAATCCTTCCAACCGTGCTATGGCACTAGGTTCGACTCAGCCTCCAAGAGAAATGAGCACCAGGAATCTTCCTGGGGGGTAAAGGGCGGCCGGCGCGTAAGGCTGGCAACCTCACAGCCATCTATGGGCCGCGTGTCTACAGAAAATGTGGGATGCTCGACGTCTCACAACCCTATGGGCCTTCGCGGCCTGTTACAGGGATAGAGGCTGTGATGTAGGAAGGAACTGTGTGTGACTCCTATGCTGTATGCAATCTGTTTCCGTATAAACACGCGAACGCCTTTTCATGTGGGTGCAGCAGGTGGAACAGGAATTTCTTACATAATTATTATAAAAAAAAAACACTGACTGCTCTTGTTACTGCGTCACTTCTGATGACGTCATTCTATTAAATTCAATGCAGGTGTTGCCTAGAACTGTCAGCTAGTCATTCTCACCATTCTACGGAGACGGAAGGTTCATTATCGTGTTCACAAAATCATGCCACTCCTTCTTATTCTGAGCCAGACGAATCCAGCCCATAAATTCTCCAATCCTATTTATTTATAATCATTTTTAATATTACCATCCTATACATGCCTAAGTTTCCAGAGTACTTACTTTAGATTAGGATTTGTGTCTAAACTGTCGAGGGTATTTCTAATCTCTTCTAACCGTGTTACATGTCCCAGCCATCAAATTATTGAGTAACAACAAGAAGTGCCGGCTTTGATTTTCTCGGTGTCAATCTGCCATTTGACACGTAATCTGTTGGGGTGGCTCTTCCGTAGCTGCGTTAGCTCAGTTGGTAGAGCAACGGGAACCGAGGTGTGCAGCGGGGATTCGATTCCCGGAAGGGTAAGAGATCTGTCTCTACTCCACAGCGTCCAGACCAGCTCTGGGACACACATATCTTCCTATTCAACGCGTACCTGGGATTCTTTCCGAGGGGATAGAACGGTAGGGACCTGAAGCTAACCACTACCTCTATTTAGTGCTGTGGTTAAGAATAGTGGAACTATTCCTCCACTCCCACACACGTCTTTATGGCGTACTGCTTAATTAATTAAGGACGGGGACAACTTTACCATCACCTTTGGAGAAGCCTTCCTTTCATGTAAAAGTTCTGCCTAACTTCAAACGAGTGGAGGAATTCCCGCGACATATTTCTAGACAAGGCCAACGTAGTTCGGACAAAATATCAACAGATGTCAGGTGCTGTCACGTGCAGCTATGTAGGATAAGAGGTGCTCACATCTGTGGCAATGAAAATTCCTACCTACACGGATGTTTTGCCGTGTAGTCAGGTATAAGTTTCACGGACATTTTGAACAAACTTCAGGTTCGAAGAATAAACTAAGGAATAAACAAGCAGTTATTCTTAGATCCAGAAAATGAAGGCAGTAATTTACTACCAAACGCAGAACGTAAACTGGACTACACGGCGCCACTTCTCAGAAGACCCTTAATCTTCACACATAGTAACGTTTGTAAAGGTCGAAAATTTCGACTGTTGGCACTTGCAGGATTAAGCTATCAGTCGGGAGCGCCCAGCGAACTGATTGCCATGAAAATGTGAAACAAAAGAAAGTCTTTCTGTTGAAAATTTCAAAGGCGGGGGGCGGGGGGGGGGTGTCAATTTCCAATTGAATGACTGACATGGTCCAGAGAGCAGCAAGCAGGCGAGACACTGGGATGAAACGTTCCTGAAATGTAGAACCGACCTTTTCAGACGTTTCACCGAGCATCAGTAACCATGACAGCCTTCAGTGCCCGGCTGTTCCCACCAACTTTTGTTGGCTTGAGGAATCGCTTGGATTCCGGAGCATGAATTTCGACCTCGCCTTTCAAATTAACAAGGTTCAATAAAACTAATTATAAAGTGCCCTTCAGGACACTCCTTGGGCTACACGTATACCGTGTACGTTACATACATAACCGTTTAGCACGGTCAGTACAGTGACTGTCTATGGACTTAATAACCGGTGTTAGAACCCCGACAGGTGTAGATATTTATAACCTCGACGTCCATACCAGCTTTAGTGCATACACAGTGTGTACCGGTGGGATTCTCCCTAGCGTTTGGGGTTGTAGCTGACCACTCACCATACAGTGTCGACAACCAGACTACATGGAGCTATACCTCCATTCCCCACATGCCATGGTATGCGGTTTTCTTAAGCATACGATAACTTTACCTTTCAAAAGAAGTACATGAAGTTTCACTTCGGGATGGCTCAGTCGGTACAGCGACGGGCTACGGGCTCGACGGTTGGGGTTCGATTCCGTTCTCTTCTCCATAGCGTCCAGAGCGGCTCTGGGGTCTACCCAGTCTCCTATCCAATGGGTACAGGAGGCAATATTCCCAGGGGTAAAGAGGCCGAGGCGTGAAGCAGACCATTCACATCCATCTAGAGCTTAGGTCAAGAATTGTGGAGTTATACCTCCACTACCCGGCACGCCTTCATGGAATAGTGTTTAAAAACTTACAAACAGGGAATAATTACCGGTTACCTCTACTTTTCTAAGATATTATTTTATTTGTCATAATAATACAAACCTAATAATAATAGGGAAATATAAAGTTCGCCGGTCGCCTTAGCCGAGCGGTCTAAAAAAAATTAAATTCGCTTAGTGGGGGGTGTAGTCCAGCTGGGTCCACTCGGCACGGCGGCCACTGATTGGCCTATTGTGTAGCCTGCCCGGATGATGGAGAATTTGGTGGAATGAAGATTGGCAGGGGAAACTGAAGTATTCGGAAAAAAAACCTGCCCCAGCGTCACTTTGTCCACCACAAATCACGCTTGCCCAGACTCTGGGTCGAACCCGGGCCGCCGCGGTGGGAAGCCAGCGACTAACCGCTTGAGCTATTGCGCGGACAGCCGAGCGGTCTAAGGTATGGAGTGTCTTCGCTCGCTCGGAAGCCGGGATCGTGGGTTCGAATCCCACTCCGAGCACTGATGTTCAGTGTGTGTATGAGTGTGTGAGTGCGTTTTTCTGTGTCTGTGTACAGGTAGAGAGGTCTTGAGACCAGCTGATAACTCGTCCAAGGAGTCCTTTCGAATGTCTAAGATCTAGCAAACCGAAGTGAAACGGAGATTTTCATGGAGGTAGGCCAAGGTCCAAATTGGGGCTGTAACACCAAATGCGGTAAGTTGATTAAGCATTATACCTTTCAGGCGTAAGCAGGACTGGAGATACAGCTCCACGCATTAACATGGAGACCAAGCCTTCGATATCCTGCTTATAGGAGGCTGGGTGGGTCCCAAAGTCCGCCTCGACGCTAAGGAGAAGAGAAAAATCTCTTGGCTCTGCCGGGAATCGAATCCCAGCCTCTATACTGACCGAGACAATAGTTTCCGTAGTTACGTTTTGTTTTTGTTCTAACTTGACTTAGCCGTTGAATTATCTTCCCTGTTCAGACTCTGACCTTGCTAAATGACAGAATTAGGGAGAGAGATGACTTGCTTTACGCGTTATGTGCCTTCACATATAAGGGCGTCATATTCTTCGTCTAAAATACCTTTCAGTTTGCGTCATCGGCAGACAGTGGCGTAGGTACCTGCGTCATCAACAGAAAGTTACTATTTCCATGATACAATGGTAACCACAAGCACTATTACGCGGATTTCGTTAGACACTGTGCTACTGTTCCATTAGGTTGCTATACAAGGCGTAACCACAGTTAAAGTCCTCCACCGTACCGAGGCCGCGCGAAGTGGTCCCATGGACGGTGGACATGACAGCACTCAACGCTTTCTGCACTCTACATTCCCAACCCACCTCCTCTGGCCTATATCATCCAGCCCTGACGGTCTGTAGCTAGCGAAGTTTACAACGTGGTTATCAGCCCAGAAGCCTGAGTTCTTCAACTCACTCATACATTCCCATCTGATCTCTCAGTTTAAATTTTGTATGCATCTCTTATCTAGTCAAGGAAGATGAGGTAGGCAGGGAATGTAGCACGAATGGGGAGAAGAGGAATGCATATAGGATATTCGTGGGAAAGCCATAAGGAAGGAGTCCACTGGGAAGATCAAGGAGTAGGTGAGAGGACAATATTAAAATGGATCTTAGAGAGATAGGGTGGGATGATATAGATTGGATTGATCTGACTCAGGAAAGGGACCAGTGGAGGGCTTTTGTGAACATGGTAATGAACCATCGGGTTCCATAAAATGCTGGGAAATTCTGGAGTATCTGCAGATTTGGCTTCTCCTCAAGAAGGGTTCAGCTCCATAATTAAGTAGTTAGTTATTTAGAGAGGGTGGGTTTCCCCATGCACCGTGACCAGTTTGATCTATTGTGCTTCCCTCTATGATATTCTACCAGTCTCTTTACCCTATCGATAAATGGTGCACTCCATCAGTCCCGCCGAGCAAGCGAGTTCGGCCACTTGCTTAGCGGTGTCTATAATGCTTCCCCCATCTATCAGAGGTCTTAGAGGCTATTGTTGGGCGGGAAACGTCCTGGAATTTGGCTCAGTGATCCCCTTTGGGGATATGAGGTTCTTTTACGTGCCGTAAGGTTACGACACAGGACACACAGCTTAAAGTCCCTCCCGGAGGACTTGTTCCCTGAATTTTTCCGCCCTTAAAAATTCGACGACCTCAGCCGGGTATTTGAACCCGCTTACCACGAGTCATGATCCATAAGTAAGTAAGTAAGTTTCTTATCTCTCATACGTAATACACGCCCCGCCAATATTGTTTACCTCGATTTAGTCAGTCTGCTCACATGGTGAGGTATAAAAATGAAGGTCTTCATTTTGATGTTTTCTTCATCTTGCTTTCTTCCCCCTCTTTCTTAGTTCCAAATATTCTCTCCCCCCTCCCGTCCCCGATTACCGTGAATTTATGTTCTTGTCCTAGGGCAAGGGGCCGGGTCTCGCAGCAACACAGAACTAGGTGAAATCACAGTTGCGTAGACTGTAACGCTTACGTGGAGCCACACCTGAAGAGCAGGACACAGAAGATCTGTCGACATAATTCCGGTTTGTTACCACAGTCCCCAAATATCTCAAAATGGCCAGATTTTGTGCTCCACTCTGGCGACAAGACTTGCTTGTCATCACACACACACAAACTAACTTCTTGGGAAGACGCCAGTTGTGCAGTTGTGCGGCTACTCAAGAACTTCCCAGCATTTTATGGAAACAGAAGGTTCATTACCGTGTTTACAAGAGCCCTCCACCGCTCCCTGTCCTGAGCCAGATCAATCCAGTCCAACCCACCCAATTATATCTCTCTAAGATCCATCTTAATAATATCTACCGACTTAGGTCTTGGTCTTCCTAGAGGTCTCTTTCTTTCTGGCTCTCCCACGAATATCACACAAACACACACACACACACACATAGGCCTATTTTTCATTGTTTGTGTTAACAGGAGACATGGATCTCGGGGAAAAACGAACTAAGACTTTCCTTTGAATTTTCAACGGACATTACGTAGGATATAACTGCTCTAGGCACATCCTAATGAGATGGGGCGGCACTCCTCTTGAGCTCATCTCAGCTGAGTCACTGAATACAAATGAAATACGCGTTTTTTCATCGAACTGTATATTGATCATTGCCCCAGAGGCTCTCAAGTTCGTCATAATGCGACAACGTAAAGCAACACACAAGAATTTAAGCCCATGAAGTGAAGTTTTTGCACACAGTTGCAGGTCCCTATCAGGCTGCAGTGTGACAGCAGGAACCTGGATAGATTTACGGGCTCTCTACACCCTCAGTAAGCTGTAACAAGTTGCTGATCCGTCACGAAAAGTTACATTTTCCGAAATCTTACTCACTTGCCAAAACCGTATGGATACAACGATGTTTATGGTAATACTGCACCTCTCTTTTCAGTTGGGTGGCTGTGGCCCACAGGTTGAGAAACCATGCACCAGTCCATAAAGTTGAGGTACGTTTTGAAACCACAATTCCTCAGCTGTGACGGACATTCGTGTCCGGTTTAACTGGAAGCAGACTGATAAAATCAAATTTATTTCCCTGTTTCTTTCTTATATGAGATCAAGAGAAAGGAAAACTGACTGATTTAATTGTTTCAGTTGCCAATTTACATCGCTGGATCAGCATAATAAGCAGATGCCCCCTCAGCGAGAGCTGCGGGACGTCATGTACAAAGCACAGGACCGGAAGTCTGGATGCAGCAGTTGCAAAACACCGACTTATTCCTTGCCTTTACGGTCTTCTAAGAGCCTTGGCCTCCTCTAGCCCCAATGCCCATATCTCTATATTATTTGCCTCCATCTCCATCTATTCACATTCATCTGTCGCAAATCATTCTCTACATCTTCCATCCAACCCTTCCCACTTCTCTTTTACTTCCTTGCATACTTACTTACGTCGTACTTACTTATGGAGCTGAGCCCTTCTTGAGGAGAAACCAAATCTGCAGCTGCTCAAGAATTTCAAAGAATTTTATTGAACCCAAAGGTTCATTACCGTGTTCACAAGAGTCCTCCACTGGTCCCTATCCTGAGCCAGATCAATCCAATCAATACCATCCCATCCTATCTCTCTAAGATCCATTTTAATATTGTACACCCACATATGCCTTGGTCTTCCCAGTGGTCTCCTACTTTTCAAAGATTTACTTAACCACCCTTGTTTGGACCATTCAGACCACATGCTCCAACCACTTCAGCTGATCTGCTAGCAGGTCAGGAGATTTATATAACTGCACAGTTCTTGGTTGGTTCTGATTCTCCTGATCCCTTGCTCAATTACTGATCTATACGGCCGTGTCATAGGTCAGGCTTCCCACCGAGAGGGTCCGAGCTCGAGCCCAGGCGAGGTCATGTCTCCGAGTACTTATATTTCCCCTGCCAATTCTCATTCCATCAAATGCTCCACAATCACCTACCATCCGGGGCTGGTGCAATAGTCCAAATAGTGGCCGACGTACCAAGTGGACTCTGCCTGATCCCACCCCACGAAGAATTAAAATTAATTCAATTCAATTCAATTCAATTCAATTCATGTTTATTTACGTGCAATAACTTAACAGCCCAGCGGCCAATTACAAAGTTAGCACGAGTATATAAGGTACAAAATAATTAAAACAAAATACAAATACGACAAATAAATCTGTGAACATAGATCTAAAGAAGACTGAAATATATACATACATTTATGAAATATTACGAATGTTGCTAATACTGTTAGTAACTAAATACTAAGATAAGACACCAGTGAGTGATAGCATAAAATTAATAAAATTAATAACCAGTCAATAAATTAAAACCAATTACATAAGAATAATTAAAGCTAGCCGAGGTAACACATATTTGTAGTGAATGAAAACACTAATCAAGTAACACCGTAAAAGGTTTGGTACATGCTTGTAAAATATGATTCAGAGAAACCGCTCCGTCTGCAAATATGTCGAGATCTTTACCCACCACGTTGGTAGCAAGGGCGCACCTAGAAGAGGGACAGTGTCTTTTTGAGGGACGAACGCTAAAAGTAGAGAAGTCTCGAACATGGCAAGTAGGAACACGAAGACTAGCATTATCCAGAAGGGAGGAGCAGGATTAATAATAATACTGATATATACATGGGGGGCACGCGGTAGCGTAGTTGGTTGAGGCATTATGCTACAAGCTGGAAGGTCGCGGGTTCGATTCTCAATGAGGTCATTGTTTTTTTTTCAATTAGCCTTATCTTTCCAGCCGTACTACGGCCCTGGGGGTTGACTTAGCCCATAACAGAAATGAGTACCAGGAATATTCTTGGGGGTAAAGGGCGGCCGGCGCGTAAGGCTGACAACCTCATTACAACCTGTGAGCCGATTGTCTATAAAATGTGGGAGCCTTGACATCTCACAATCCTATGGGCCTCCATGGCCTGTTACAGGGATACCTTTACGTTTTTACCTTTCTACTGGTACATGCACCTCCTTCCCCTCTCTGTCCGTTTCACTCATGGTCCGTGTTTCACATCGATACGTCACAACCGGTTAGAGTTACCACTGCGCCTGTAAGGAAGTGCGTCACTGTTTGATGACGACACTACCTCGATGTACGGGACGCAGTATACGTACGGATGCGTCACAGACAGATGAGCACGTCACAGCCACCTGACATTCACAGAACTTGAAACAAATGAAGCATGCTTACCGGTCCCACTTAACCCCAGGTGCGAAGGAATAAAGGGATGTGGCCACGAGCGTCCTTCACAAAGTTTCTTCGTAATCCTGTCAAGGCTGGTGCGAGTGATTCTTATCGATGCACCCGATTGGTTCTATTTGAAATGTTTCGCTTGAGAACAGACTTTGTTGGTTTACCGCAGGGTTTCTCCTCAGAGACCAGCAGTTCCAAGCAGAACCCACGGAACCCACAGGTTTCTGGTCCTATATCAGAAGGTTATACTCTGTGCTTGAAGACGCATGGATGGCGAAGGGGAGGAGTACCTCCACGGCATTGGATGGAGATGAGTGCCTAGCTTCACGCCCCTGCCGCTTTATCCCCGGGGAAACAGCCTCCGGTATCCATGGATACGAGGCTAGGTGGGACCCACAGCCGGTCTGGAAGTTATGGAGAGGAAAGCGGCCTCCGTAGTCTAGAGGTAACGTTCCCACCTCATGACTCGTGGTACGCGGGTTCATTTACACGGCGGAGGTCGTCGAATTTTTAAGGGCGGAAAAATTCAGGGAACAAGTCCTCCGGGAGGGACTTTAAGCTGTGTGTCCCGTGTCGTAACTTTACGGCATGTAAAAGAACCTCATATCCCCAAAGGGGCTCACTGAGCCAAATTCCCGGACGTTTCCCGCCCAACAATAGCCTCTAAGGCCTCTGATAGATGGGGGAAGCATTATAGACACCGCTAAACAAGTGGCCAAACTCGCTTGCTCGGCGGGACTGATGGTACGCACCATTTATCGGTAGGGAAAAGAGACTGGTAGAATATCATAGAGGGAAGCACAATAGATCAAACTGGTCGCGGTGCATGGGGAAACACCCTCTCTAAATAACTAAATAACTAACTATGGAGAGGAAAACCACCTGTTGCTCCTGCCGGGAACCGAACGCCGATTCCTGGTCTGTCCAGTCCGTGGTCTAGTCCTTATGCCGACTGAGCTATTCCGGTTGGAGACACTTTAGGATGGTCTGGAAATTAACCGTTACGTTACAAGGCCCCACTGTTCAACATTGGTAAGCTTGACCGCTGAACTACTCACAAGTAAAAAGAGTAAAGGTATCCCTGTAACAAGTCGTGGAGGCCCATAGGGTTGTGAGATGTTGAGGTTCCTACATTTTATAGACAATCGGCTTATAGATGGCGGTAACGTCAGCCTTACACGCCGGCCACCTTTAACCCCATGAATATTGCAAGAATATTCCTGATATTCATTTGTTAGAGGCTGAGTCAACCCCAGGGTCATAGTGCGGCCGGAAGGATTAAGTAAATTGAAAAAATTAACCTCATCGGGATTGGATCCCGCGACCTTCCGACTTGTAGCATATTGCCTCAATCAACTACGCTACCACGTGCCCCCGATGTACTTCTCATACAATTAATTCCCTGAGATCTCCGTTATAGCTGAAGAGTACCATCGTCTCGGAAGTGAAGCTTTTAGTCCGATAGTTCACCGACGTTTCGGAGTAGAGTAAACGAAGCAACCAGCAAAAAGCAAGCGACAAGGATTTTCAAGATCTGCTGATGAAATAGAAAATGTTCTGAAAAGTCGCCAAGCTTGAGAGCCCGAGGGTTGCGTTAGCCTTTATGTGCTGAATTTTAAGAAAAACCAGCGTAGCACCCGTTCAGAATTCAAGACGAAGTCCCGTCATTTGTTACATAAGGTTTCGTACTGTAAGCGTCCCCTGTTCCTCACGTATTAATTTCCAGTCCTACATGGTACGGAATGATGCGTTGAGGTCTACGATTAAAGCCATCTCACATTAATAATACGTATCTTACTTACTTACTCATGGAGCTGAGCCCTTCTGGAGGAACCGCCAAATCTGCAGCTACTCAAGAATTTCACAGCATTTTATGGAACCCGAAGGTTCATTACCGTGTTCACAAGAGCCCTTCACTGGTCCCTATCCTGAGCCAGAGCAATCCATTCAATACCATCCCATCCTCTCTCTCTAAGATCCATTTTAATATTGTCCACCCACCTACGCCTTGGTCTTCCCAGTGGTCTCTTTCCTTCTGGCTTTCCCACCAATATCCTATACGCATTCCTCGTCTCCCCCATTCGTGCTACACGTCCTGCCCACCTCATCCTCCTTGACTTCATCATTCTAATTATACTTGGAGAAGAGTACAAGTTATGAAGCTCCTCATTATGTAGTTTTCTCTAACCTCCTGTCACTTCATCTCTCTTCGGTCCAAATATTCTCAACACCCTGTTCTCAAACACCCTCAGTCTATGTTCCTCCCTTAATGTCAGAGACCAAGTTTCATACCCATACAGAACCAAAGGCAAAATTGTAGTTTTGTATATTCTAATTTTTATGTTTTTGGACAGCAGACTAGAAGACAAAAGGTTCTGGATTGAATGGTAGCAAGCATTACCCGAGTTCAATCGCCTCTTAATTTCCTCCTGAATCAGGTTTCGATCTGTTATCGTTGTTCCCAAATATCTGAATTGTGTCACATTTTAAAACATCTGTTTCCTATCTTTATATCATAATTCTGCCCTGCATTTTGGTGACGAGACAGCAACATATACTTCGTTTTCTCAGTGTTTACTTCTAGACCAACCTTTTTACTTGCGTCAATTAAAGTTTTTTCTTTATGGTATCTAATTATCACCCAGTAGATTCACATCATCGGCATAGGCCAACAGCTGATGTGTCCTGTTTAATTTCAGTCCCACCTGGTTTCCCTGGACCTTTCTAATGGCATATTCTAAAGCAAAGTTGAGAAGGATTGGCGATAAAGCATCTCCTTGTTTTAGACCATTCTGGATAGGAAATTTATCAGACAAATGTTTACCTACGCGGACTTTACTAAACGTTTCGTATAAACACATTTTAATCAACGTAACTAGTTTCATGGGTATCCCAAACTCTATCAGAATATTGTACAATACTTCCCTCCTAACCGAATCATAGTCTTTCTTGAAGTCTATGAATAGCTGATGTACTGTCTCACTTTACTCACATTTTTTCTCCAAAATCTGACGAATGCAAAAGATCTGATCTGTAGTTGGTCTGTTACTTCGAAACCCACACAGATGATCCCCAATAATTTCATCTATATATGGACTTAAAATTGAGAGAAGAATATAGGATAACATTTTGTATAAAGTTGATAGCAGTAATGTCTCCCGATAATTACTACAGTCAGTTTTATCACCCTTCTTGTGCACTGGTACAATAACAGACTCCCTCCACTGATCAGGCATTTTTTCCTTATGCCAAATAGAGGTAATTTAGATTGTGGATCTTAGAACGTAATATTTCGCCTCCTGCTTGAATAAGTTCTGCCGGAATTTGATCACTACCTGGCGATTTATACCGTTTCTATTTTGAAATAGCAGTTTCAACCTCAACGTACTAACGGCTCAGCTGTGTGGATTTCCTTCTGCCCAACAGCACTGACCCTATGTACATTCAATAACTGAGAAGTAGTTCCTCCGCCTATTCAAAATGTTGTGGGAATCTGCAAGCAGATCACCATTCTCATCTTTCACTAAGTTACTGCTAGGCTGGTAACCCCTTTTAAAGTCATGTATTCCTCTATATAGGTCTCTAATGTTCATATTCTTACTGTTCATTGCAAGCTCACCAATTATGTCTTTCAGATATTTCTTCTTTTTGTTCCTGAAATTTCTGCTGGTTTCACGTCTTATATTGTTCAGATTATTCCCATTTTACTCGCTTGGATCCTGTAACCATTGCAATTTGGCTTGTTTTCTTTGGTCTAGTAATTCTGAGCATCCTTCATCGAACCATGGCTTATGGTTCTTCAGCTCATAGTTACCTAGACTCTCCTTGGCAGACATTTTTATATTCTCTTTAATAGTATCCCAAGCTTTATTAACATCCGCCTCAATTTCCAAGTTTTCCGAAGCCGCAAACCTATTTGAGATTTCAACACGATACTGCTCTTTACCCTCTACCTCATTTAATTTCTTGAGATTGAACCTCTCCATATGAACTCTGTGTGTTGTTTGTTTGCTCACTGCCAGTCTTTCCTTAACCTTTGCCACCACCAGGTAGTTGTCAGTATCATATTCTGCTGACCTGAATGATCGGATATTAAGTACACTTGAGTGCTGTCTCCTATCTATCAAAATATGGTCCCATCAGGAGATGTCCAAGTAAATTTATGGATGTTACGATGTGGGAACATTGTACTTTTGACAGTAAGATTTTTTGATGTGACAAAGTTTACAACTCTAACTCCATCATCATTACTAATTTCATGCAAACTCTCATTCCCAGTCGTTGGTTTGAAAATGTCTTCCCTCCCTACTTTGGCATTGAAATCTCCTAACAAAATTTTCATAGGGTACTTCAGGAATTTATCAAATACATGTTCTAGTTCTTCATAGAATCTATCCTTTACGTCATCAATTTTATCTTCTGTTTGGGCGTGAACATTCATAACAATGATATCACACCAGCGACCTTTTAGTATTATATATGATATCCTATCACTAATCAACTCTATCCTATTAACTGCAGATACGATTCTATTATGTACGAAAAAGCCTGTACCTAATTCATAATTTTCATTCCCCTTTCCATATAAAAATGTATAATCTCCTGCTGGTGCGATGCCATCTCCAACGATCTGACCTCCTGTTTTTTTCCCCCTTGGCACTAAAATCCCAGTGGGTCTAGGTCTTCCTCCATGAACTCCTCCGTTCACTTCGGTTTTTCTAGATCTTATACATTCGGTAGAACTCCTTGGGCGAGTGGTCGGCTCGTCGCAAGGCCTCTACCTGTATACAAACACAGAAAAACGCACGCACACAAACTAAACATCCATGCCCTGAGTGGGATTCGAACCCACGATCCCG